>NC_135504.1:33570302-33700352 GCF_052857255.1 Amblyomma americanum
TTTTCTTTAAGTTAATAATTACTCTATATTTGTAATAATATGTTTTGTTCTTCAAACACCGTCCGGCGACTTGGCATCCTACATGAATGCTTTATTGGGCCTTCCTTAATGTATCCTTGTCGGTGTACTTACATGTGTCCACTGAACCACCATATTGAGATGTCTGGCGACATCTGGTGTGGGGCATTCTGCGCTACGTGAAACTTCCCCAAGAAATTTTTGCGTCGGTTGCAGTCGAAAGCGGCTGTCGAAAATTTTCCGGAGCTGTCCTCTACTACGGCATGCCTCGAGTCCATAGCGTTGCTTTTTCACGTAAAGGCTCGATGTAGTGGTTGTCGTGTTGCAAGGTAAACTGTATGGTAAGGTGGTTTGCGACTGCTTTCGTCTGCTCTTCCTTGGCTTACCATCCTATTGCAAACTGAAATAAAAGAAAGAAAAACTACGGACGGCGCTTAGGACTATTTACGGGCTGTGAAGGAGAAAGCATTAGCTTATTTTAATCCACCCACAAATCAACTGTGATCCACTCTAACCTCCTAATCCAACTTATGCCCATGCAACTTACCAGAACCCACCTTTAATCTACAGAAAACCGACCTCGTTCAAAATAATACCCTTAATCAACCGCAATCCGCCAGAATCCACTTGTAGTCCAACATAATCCACCCTACTGCGACTTAATTCAATGCATTTCACTCTTAATCCACCCAAATTCACCATAATGCAACCTAATCCACCGTACTGTGACTTAATGCAATGTAATTCAAAACAATCCACCCTACTCCAACTTAATTTATTGTAATCCACTATTAATCCACCGCAATGGTCAGTAATTCACCCGTAATTAGTCCACCACAATGTTGCAAAAAGTCTTTTCCTTCAACTAATGTATCACTCCATGATCTGCGAGCAGGCATGAAAGTTTTCCACATTTTTTTACACTCTGAATCACAGGTGCTACGCCGTGAGCATAACAAAGTTTTTTTACTTTGAATCTTCGCGAATGTTTCTCCTTGCTCGCCTTCCTGAGGTTAAAGCGACTTGCAGACTGCCCACTTCCATTTAATAACATCTGGCCCACATAAGGGCAAGAATAATGGTTTAGTTTTGTGGATGTTTAACGCCCGAAAGCGACTCATGTCCTGATGGACGCCGTAGTGAAGGGCTCGGGAAATTTCGACCACCTGGAGTTCTAACACGTGCACCGACATCCCACAGCACACGGGCCGTCTAGAATTTCGCCTTCACCGAAATTCGACCGCCGCGGCCGGGATCGAAGCCCGCGTCTTTGGGGTCACCGGCCGAGTGCCATAACTACTAAGCCACCGTGGTGCCCTCCTGCCCCCCCCCCCCCCCCCCCCCCCCCGAAAAAAAAAATTAATGTATCGTCTCTGCAGCCTTCGCTGCTGTTGCATCAGTCGCAGCATTTCCGATCCGGTGGAGCTATGGCAGGTGTTGGTAGCGTGTTCATCTCTATTCTCACTTCTAGCCCGTGTTATGTACTGTGTTGCGACGCTTCGTCCAGGTATGTCGACATTATTTGTGCTCAGTCGGTTGCCTATAGTACGTATGACCCAACGTGCATCATCTGATTCGGGCCTGTCCGCCTACAATGCAAGCCACCTTTGCTTGTCCCGCACTTACACTACTGCGGCGTATACGTATACGCCCGCCTATCTCATTTTGCGCAGCACCGCATTTCTTATTTCTTTTAGTTGCAGCCATAGCGGTGCCCGGGCACTGTATTGTTGTTGTTGTTGTTGTTGTTGTTGTTGTTGTTGTTGTTGTTGTTGTTGTTGTTGTTGTTGTTGTTGTTGTTGACATCACACTGTATTTTATTTCCTTCATTTTTTTCTTTTCAATGATTTCTCCAAGACCTGTATGTGGCGAGGAAATCCGAGACTCAATATCCTACATTGGGTGCGGTATTGAGTTAGCGGTTGTTGGAAGTGGCTTCATTGGATCCCCTCGGAATCCGATGAACCGCCGAAAGCTTCTGCGTCACAACACTACTACAGTCAGTGCCCGAGAGCGCTCAATTTCACCTGTCCGTAACAACGTCCATATCTCACAGTCCTGTGGCAGAAATTTCGAGCCTTTGCTGCATGGTACTCCTCATTTTCTGTTGTTTCTGTCGTGGGTATGCGTTCAAATAATCCAGCGTTCTCAGCGTAATGGCGTATATCGAAAGCGTGACTCTAAGGTATTTGAAGAAATTTGTTTTCGGTGAAATAGCGCAGTATCGTCTCATATATCGATGGACACCTGAACCGCGCCGTAAGTGAAGGGATAAACGAGGGACTGAGAGAAGAAAGGAAGAGAGAGGTGCCGTAGTGGAGGGCTCCGGAGTAATTTCGACCACCTGGGAATCTTTAACGTGCACTGACATCGCACAGCACACGGGTGCCTTTAGCGTTTCGCCTCCATCGAAACGCGGAATGCATAGTAATATATAGCTGTCAGGTGAACAGAACTTGATCTTTCCAAAATCAATAACTCCCGGGGATGGAAATGTGTGGCCCTTGTGTTTCGTCGACTGAAAGCCTCGCGGAATGCGAGAGTTCCCGTGAAGTGCCCCAGAAAGAAAGAAGAGAAAAAGCAATAACAAAATGGAATAGAAGGAAGGAAAGGGGAAAAATGAAATTGGAAGGGATTTTACAACGGTTAAATGAAAAGAAAAAGCTATAGGGAATGAAAAGAAGAATTGAAGGATTGAATGAAAAAGGAAGGGAAGATAGATCAAACGAGAAAGGTTGAAACGAAGGAATAGACGAAGAAAGTATCGAAGAGAAAGGAGGAAGTAAAATCAGAAAAAAGGGAAGGAGAAACGCGCTTTGACTTAATAAGGGCCACCTAATGTAGTGGTGCAACCGTGGACGGATGCACTGGTGCATCAAGCCCTGGTGACGTAACGATCTTTTGTTCGACTCTCTCTAGCTGCGGCGGGAACACGACGGTTTGCTGGCTTTTCGATTGCGTCACTCCTCGTGCCTCACTGGCGCGCCGTGCTCGCTACTGTCTCTTCGATGAGCGCTGGTGCAAATGACAGCGCTTCATGTATGGACGCCGCTGGAGGCCTTGTCGGGGTTCAGTAGGCAGGAGGTACAGGGCGGGCTTTACCTAGACTCTAAACACGAATACGCCTATATGGGAGTGAAAAAGAGAGCATACTCTCGTTTTATTTTTCTCTGTTTAGAGTGTAGAGGCGAAGGCGGCGTCTCAACGTCTCCCAGCCACTGCTCGGTTTCTACCCGGAAGTAGTGAACGCATCGGCGCGGGTGTAATTTTGCCACGCCTGCAGTTGGGTTCTTAGCTACTTACTGCTCGCCGGGTCGTCGAGACAGAATAAACACAGTTGCACAGCCTAGCGGGAGTGTAAATGTGGAATGGGTGCGTTTGTTTTAAGAGCGTTAACTCTTACTCATCACGTTTCTCGATTTCTTGGAGTCTGCTACGCTAAGGCGCCCGTGTGCTGTGCGATGTCAGTGCACGTTAAAGATCCCCAGGTGGTCGAAATTATTCCGGAGCCCTCCACTACGGCACCTCTCTCTTCCTTTCTTCTTTCACTCGCTCCTTTATCCCTTCCCTTACGGCGCGGTTAAGGTGTCCGCCGATATACGAGACCGATACTGCGCCATTTCCTTTCCCCGAAAACCAATTATTATTATTATTGGAGTCTGCTACCACCGCCCTTCGGCGTGAAATTTTCTATAAGTCCGAGTAATTCAAGATGGCGGCCCCCATAGTAAATAGATGTAGCAACCAAATTGGTGATTGATTGGTGACGTCACTGATATATCCAAGTGGTGATTGATTGGTGACGTCACTTACATATCCCGAGATGTCGGCCAACAGTGGTAATTAATTGATGACATCATTAATTAGACCAAGATGGCGGCATCTTTTTCACCCCCTTATGGGTGTGTCGAGGACAACCCTCACCCGTTTGGAGTACACCTGTAGTGTCCTCCTGAGAAGTTTAATTTTGTTTTCGAAGATCTTTAACTACATCGTGTTTTAGAATAGATACTGCCACCACACTGTGGGTTGATCTTTTGTTTTTGTTGCCTTTTTTAATATTCCCGTTTCCGCTTATCGTAAGAGCTTACGTTTGTTGGAGGTCTTACAGCTTAATATGAACGTAAAATTCTTTTCAGAACCTTTCACTGAAGTAAAAGTAAGGAACTTTCACTCGCTGCTGAGGGCTTAAAAGTTTGTAGCAATGCTAGGTGCGTTCCAATTCTCTAGACGTCCGACAAGATGCCTAGTGTGACGTCTAGGAAGCCGTCTACATGCCCACATATTGGAACTTGTGTACTGCGCATGCCGCCTCGCGGCATAAAAATGTAAATAAAGCTTATGGACAGTTGTACTGCAATTTTTCCGAAACTTCGCAATGACAATCATTAAAAACGCGTTTTCAACAGTTCGCACGTTTTTTGCTGCAATAATTTTACGTGCAAATCGGACTGGTGGCAGCGCCTATCGGTCAGTCTACTTGTAGCAGACGGTAGTGTCCGCTCTCCGAAGACGACGCTAAAGACATGCAAGATTATTCTTTTAATATTGACGCTATTGTTGTCATCAAGAGGATAATGCTCCTCGAACGTGTTCGCCCAGACGACCCTGTAAACATAAAAAAGAATACGAAAGACTGTAAACACAAAATTAATATGCGCGAAAGGGGATACTGCAGCAGAAAAACACATGCGTGCCATTAAACCCGCTGTCTGCCGTACGTGGTACTCGGCAGCGGCGAAAAGCCTAAATACAGCAGCGAGCTTTAATCGTGTACAGACTAAAATCAATTCGCAACATGCCGGTTTGTTTGTTCCGAGACTGTAGAGATAAAAAAAAATGTGCACGAAAGAGTTGGTGCAGCTAATACAGCAACAGAAAAACACGTTTGTAAACCGTTACGCCAGCCGTCATAACGCCGGCGAAGAACCCAACGACAGCGACGAGCTTTAGTTCATAAGATCAAGGCGCTAAGAGCCGCCATCGTCAGATTATAAACAGACCATGTAAACAGACCTACTAGACCTTCCTCCTCCTCTCTCCTGCGTGACTCACTACTAGGAATCGCACGTCCACGAAGACTGCTTAATTAGCCACTAGTTTGCGTAGCAATTAACTTAAAGGAATGACTCACACTTGGAGGACGGTGCCTATCCATACTCCGGCTGCAATCCGACGCCCGCGAAGAGCATGACTCGCTCATCCGCGTACGTCAGCTCCGCCATCTTTAGACAGGAAGTTAGCCTGCATCGATGTTGACTTCGGCGAAGCAGCCATCTTGGACTGTTTCGTGAGAAATGGAACGCGTCCCATGATGGCGGCTGTCCGGCTAGACGTCTACGTAGCCGTTCTACTTGAAGGTATTGGAACACACCCATTGTCTTCCGACTGTTTTACGCCCTCTTAGGGGTGTAAAAGTTCCTCCTGAAAATTCCACCTTTTAAAAATTTACACCCTACTGGTCCGGAGTTCCCGGGTTCGAACCCGACCGCGGCGGCTGCGTTTTTATGGAGGAAAAACGCTAAAGCGCCCGTGTGCTGTGCGATGTCACTGCACGTTAAAGATCCCCAGGTGGTAGAAATTATTCTGGAGCCTTCCACTACTGCGCCTCTATCTTCCTTTCTTCTGTCACTCCCTCCTTTATCTCTTCCCTTACGGCGCGGTTCAGGTGTCCAACGATATAGGAGACAGATACTGCGCCATTTCCTTTCCACAAAAACCAATTATTATTATTATTATTACACCCTAATGCATAGTACGTGGCACCCGTAAGTTCGGAGCAATACAACGCTCCTCATTTGTTTTAGGCCCCGTTGATATCAACACAGCTCCGCATATTCCCGCTTCTATGCTTGCCTGGTAGTCTGCTGACGCGGAATCAGGGAGGCAACGTCGCGATTGCGCAGTAGGCTTAGCCGGCCTTTGTTCGTGGCGCTGAAGTCTTCTTTCTCGAGCTCCTTTATAAGAACTGTACCCGCGGGGAAACTTTCGTGCCCTGGTGAGTCTATTATAGCCGCTCCAATCATTTATAGCCTTCAACTTTCTCACAACTTCCCTTTTTTTCGTGCCCTCCGCACGCGTTCACGGGTTTTCCGCAGTCCTTTTTGTGCGTGGTGCTTTACAGATCTGGCGCCACGCCGCCACCGCCCCAGGCTGTAGTTGCCTGCCTACTGGCTTCTATCTATAGCCGTCGCGAGCTGTAGGACAAAGGGAACGAAATAAAAAACAAAAAAGAAACAAATAAAGTGCCCGCTCATATTTCCGCCTACGCGGTAGGGGCGTTCTTTTTCCCTTTTGAAACGCATTGACGACGTCGCTTTGCGCACGTAGGCACACACTGAATAGTCGAAGAACCCAGCGAATGACGTTCTTTTTTAAATGCAAAAAAAGAATGTGACGTATACCCCTACGCAGGTTATTGTTTCGTAACCAGAATGCGCTCATCAGAGTGTAAATGAGTGCGGTCACCGGAGTGTATACTCTCTAAACACTAATACGCATATATGGGCCGCGTGCCGATGGGGGCGAAACGCAAAAAAAACGCCCTTGTGCTCTGGGATGTCTGTGCACGTTGAAGATCCCCACGTGGCCGAAATTATTCCGGAGCCCTCCACTATATACGGCATCTCTTTGTTCCTTTCTTCTTTCACTCCCTCCTTTATCCCTTCCCTTACGGCGCGGTTCAGGTGAATAATAATAATAATAATAATAATAATAATAATAATGGTTTTGGGGGAAAGGAAGTGGCGCAGTATCTGCCTCGCATATCGGCGGGCACCTGAACTGCGCCGTAAGGGATGGAATAAAGGAAAGCGTGAAAGAAGAAAGGAAGAAAGAGGTGCCGTAGTGGAGGGCTCCGGAATAATTTCCACCACCTGGGGATCTTTAACGTGCACTGACATCGCACAGCACCCGGGCGCCTTAGCGTTTCGCCTCGATAAAAACGCAGCCGCCGCGGTCGAATTCTAACCCGGGATCCCGCCGCGGTGGCTCAGTGGTTAGGGCGCTCGACTACTGATCCGGAGTTCCCGGGTTCGAACCCGACCGCGGCGGCTGCGTTTTTATGGAATAAAAACGCTAAGGCGCCCGTGTACTGTGCGATGTCAGTGCACGTCAAAGATCCCCAGGTGGTCGAAATTACTCCGGAGCCCTCCACTACGGCACCTCTTCTTCCTTTCTTCTTTCACCCTCTCCTTTATCCCTTCCCTTACGGCGCGGTTCAGGCGTCCAACGATATATATGAGACAGATACTGCGCCATTTCATTTCCCCCACCAAAAAAAAAATTTTCAGTATATGGGAGTAGAAAGGGAGTAAGCTGTCCTCTATAGCGTACTTCCTTTTATAGAAAAAGAATGCGCTAGAAGAAGGCTTAATATATATATATATATATATATATATATATATATATATATATATATATATATATATATATATAAATTATAGGTATACTTCAGTGTGAAAATGTGCACCTTTACAAAGATTACCCAAAGGTTACCGTGTTTAGAGTAAGCTCTCTTTTTACTCCTTCTGTAGCTGTCCGGCTGTTCTTTTTTCCGACGATAACAACCTTGTGCCTCGTGCGCCGCGATAAGCTGCCCCGTAAATATGCTCCCGGACAAATATCGCCTTCGAGAAGGCAGAGTAAACAGAGCAGCGGAAGGCGGCTGGGCGCGTGACGAGGAGTTCCCGTCGGCACTCCTTTGGGCGCGGCGAGGCAGACACTCGCGTTGTTCCCGGAGTCATGTGGTGGCCACTGTTGTGATTTCTTCGGAAGTCGCCGCACACTCTGCCCCGACTGTTTGGTCGGGAGAGGAGGAAATCTGGCGCTGTAGGCATCAGTGCGTGTGTTCCAATTATCTCGCTCCTCCGAGGTGTCACGCAGGCCACGAGAGATGGCGCGAGCGAGCTGCTTGCTTTGCTTACAATCTCCCTGACAATGGGGAAGCTGAGTCGTCTCCCTCTGCTCTCTGTTGGCGCGTGCTCGTGTTGACCGACGAGTTAGTTTCCCGCTCGCCAGCGCGTGCATGCTTTATGTTCGGCGTTGCTCTGTAGTTGTCTGCAGCGCGGTGTTAGGGTTGGGGCTCCGAAGGTTTCATACCCTGACAATATCGTATTTATTAACGCAACAGCGTTAAGGAGCTCGTGTCGCAGAAAAGCCGGTGTCGTCGGAGTCTTTGGCCGTGAGCGAAAAATGGCGCATCTCGGTGGACACCTGAACCGCGCCGTAAGGGATTTTAACGCAGCAGCGTTAAGGATTGATGGATAATAATAATAATAATAATAATAATAATAATAATAATAATAATAATAATAATAATTTTTTATTTTCTCATTCCAATACAAATGCGGATGGATGAATTGATTGATTGATTGATTGATGCATTGAATGATCGATGGATCAAGTGATTGATCGATCGATTGGATGATTGATTGAGTAATTGATTGATTGACTGATTGATTGATCGATCATTCAATCGATCGATTTTTCCTTCCCTTAAGGCGCGATCCGGGTGTCCAGCGAGAAATGTGAGACGCGTCATTTCCTTTCCTTAAAAGCAATATTTCATTTCAATCTCCTTCCCTTACGAGCTGGTTCGGGTGTCCACCGAGATATGTGAGACAGGCGTCCTTTCCTTAAATTGTCCAACGGGCCACGCCGAACGGACGATGGCGTTCCGTGCACCCCTCGGCAACGCTGCAACACGCTGTCGCGTCTCACTCTTAAAGACGAAGCTTAGGCGTCCTCCAATTTTTTTTATATTGAATTCCGCAGGATAATTTGCTGCAGTCGAGGCAGGAGTCGTACGAAAGATACGAAGTCACAGCATTAGGCAAGAAATAAAAGCTCACCCTAGTGAGCCGCACGGTTTGCGTGGAATCCATATCGAACGCATACGTAACCGATATGGGCTATACGCGCAGTTCATATGGAAAAGGAGGAATTCGTACTAACTTCGTAACACATCGTACACCTAATATGGAAATAATAAGGAAACTATGCGCAAAATATATGGAAAGCTTGTGAATTTGCATACTTTTTTTTTTAAATAAATGTAATCCATATTCCTACAATTTAATATGAGCCGCTTATGTGGTGTGTTTCAGTAGTGCAGGATAATATATCATTTCTTTCCATCCGAAAAGACAGGGAGAGAATAACAGGAAGTAAAATTTTATGTGAAATTTGGAAGATTTGTGCAGCCTACTTAAGCTAGCGTTGGTGATCTGCATAGCTGTTTTGGTCATAAATCCTCAGATAGAAGCATAAAGTGCTTGCCAAACAGGTGTTATGATTTGGGGCGTAAATAAATAAATACAAATACAAGAACTAATACGAACCTGACATTATACTAGTCAAGAGGGATGACAGAAAAGGCAGCGTAGGTATCAGTGTAAGCAGTGTAGCTACGGAACTCTTTAGTCTGTCTGCTCGACTCATTTAGGTAATGGTTAAATTTTGTGGACGACTACAGCTGGCGCGGATAGGTGGAGTCACCTTGGACAGTTAATGCAGGAATTTCGTTATTTACCGGCCTGTGTTCAGCGTTGTGGTCAAATATGAGCAGCAATGTGGCGTACAGACTCGCCTGAATTTTCTCGAAGGCGCTGAGTCAGCTCAGCCAGGAAGTTTCTGCTTACAGCCTAGCGAATTGACCCAGGCAGCACCCGTCCCAGTCGAACAAGCACAGTAGAAAAGTTTCTTTTGGTCACAACAGATTTTCGGTATTGTTTTTGACCAAGAACTTGTAACAAGAGGATTTTATGTAGTTACTACAGAAAATTACAGCAGACTACAATCTACAGGTAAGTACTACAGAAAAAAAAATGCAGATAAGTATTACAGAAAACCCTAAAGTACTACAGAAAAATACTAAAAAATATAGAAAAATATTTCATTAAGACGCAGCTGCAAAACACTTTGTCAAATTGTTGACATGCTTATGTCGGCTTTTTTTTTTTCGACTGGGATATCGAGCGAAATCATTATCATCTATAATTCTGTCGAATATACCGATTCGCTGGGCAACACGCACCTCTCAGAATGTACCTTTCTACACGATCTGTAGATAGAGAATGCGTATAAATTCCACATAATCTATAAGAATGCTTCTAAAATTTTGCCGGTTACATTGAGTTTTGTAATTCGACAGCGCGCAGATTTGCTTGGGCGCGCGAAAATTTTGTAAATTAATTCTGTTGAATTACGAAATTCTGTGAAAACCTATTTTTTAGAATTTAATATGTTCGCGCGTTCGAACCCGACCGCGGCGACTGCGTTTTTATGGAGGCAAAACGCTAAGGCGCCCGTGTGCTGTGCGATGTCAGTGCACGTTAAAGATCACCAGGTGGTCGAAATTACTCCGGAGCCCTCCACTACGGCACCTCTTTCTTCCTTTCTTCTTTCACTCCCTCCTTTACCCCCTTCCCTTACGGCGCGGTTCAGGTGTCCAACGATATATGAGACAGATACTGCGCCATTTCCTTTCCCCAGAAACCAGTTATTATTATTATTAGAATTTAATATATCTCCTAGAATTATGTTTATTGTGCCGTATAACTGCACGAAATCCCGACGTAGCCTCGTAGTTGCGTACAGCAGCAGGAGCACTGGTGAAATAGAAAAGATCCCTAATTAAATCGCTTTCCTCTTATGCGAGTGTCAGCGCTGTAAATGCAGGCAGAAAGAAAGCGGTGAGTAAACTGAATCAAGATGCGAGCCTCTCCTTAATTACAAAGCATCTCGCATTAGTGCGACGCTTCATTTCTCTCCAGTATCGCTTCCATGGCAACGGGGAAGAACTCTTGCGACTTTTTTTCTCGTCACGCGACAAACCCGCAGCGATCCGCGATATACTGCACGATATTTCGCCAGCGTACACAAAAGCGTGCACAAGGCCGGCGCGACCTTTAGCCTCGCTTCATTATCTTCCCACTTTCTTTTTTTAGTATTTTGCTTCCACTTTCTTTATCGCTTGCGTTTACCCTGCCCCCTGGTGTTTGTCTTGCCGCGGCCTGGAAGTTCCCCCGCTCGCTTCCTCGCCCTGCGCCTTCCCGTTCCTGCTTTCTTTCACTCTCCGCCTTCGTTATTCGTTCATTCCTGGGCCATCATGAATGTCACACTCTTTCAAGTCAGCGCCTATTAAGTGCTCGATTCTTTCTTTCTCTCTCTGTCTCTTGTTTTCTTTTTAATTTTGTTTTCTTCTAGGCGTTGCTCTTTGGATAGCCGGCACTAGTCTGCATCTGGACCGGTAAACCCTGCCTGCTCCTATGTTTGTCTTACTCCCGTTCACCACATCTTTCCTCTTGTGTATTTTTGTTCATTTCATTCCGTCTTTCACGTTATCTGCTTCTTTTTTTTATGGCTGTATGCTCGGCATGCTTGACTTGTGTGCACTCGCTTAGAAGGAAGCAACTGTTAGCGTTTCTTTCTTGCTTTTATTTCACTTTCAGTACCGTGGAGTCCAGTTCATTTATTCTGGCTTTCGGCGTTTCCTTCGACACCGCGCCACGCAATACCAGACCGTCTGACTAAGCCACTCGCTTCGGGGCATGACTTTATGTATGCCCTTGGTTTCTGCTCACTATCGTTCCGAGTTCTCCCAACCGGCGTCTACTTTGTTTGTTTGCTTGTTTGCTTGTTTCGCAATGAACAGTATACACTCGGCAAGTCAAAGAGGCGAGGCCCAACAGCAGCGCTACTTGGCACAGCTGGCATGGCCCGAGGGAAGAGCCAATAAAAGCCCAGTGTTGAAACTGAGAACTAACCGGTGCTCAACGGACTCGCTTCGCCCTTTGCACTTATATAGTGAATGGATGCATGAGAGAAGCGGAAAATAGTTGAGCAAACATTACGTGAGCAGTTGCATCGCTGAAGACACGGCCTTAAAACAGCTTGGACTCGGTTACTGTCTCTGTATACGCAGGGGTGAGTTGCAAAACTCGACCGCTTCGGCGCTGCGCGGAAGTTTGGGCTGTCCGCCCAAAAGCTTGCTTACTGAAACCGTATTTCAAAATGCGGGCTTTCTATCTTCGCTACCCTCGGTGAAGGTTTCGGTATTCGATTTCGAAACTTGTCCGGCAATGTTCGTCCGTTTAGCCCCTCGCAAATATTTGAGGAAGATTCGAATCCGCCTGTACTATAGCTGGATTGAAGGGCGAACTTCGTGGGAAGTTTCTAAAGGGCGGAGTTGCATGATCGTCCTTTCTGTGTGTGTTCTAAATCTTTCTTCACTGAGACCGCTTGCGAAGCTTGAATCAGTTTTGTAGACATATGGTTTTTTGTTTGCTTTCTAAAAGGAAATCGGCAAAGCGTTTTTGTGGCACTGAGCTCGAGGACTATTATTATTATTATTATTATTATTATTATTATTACAATGAATTGAGTTGCCGTTTGCTGTCTTTCGCCGCGCACACTTGGGCGATTTCACGACGCTATATGTACTGAACTTTGTTCTGTCGGCGTGTTTTGTTCGGATACCCGTGCGAGCACAGTGTGCGCTTAAAGCAAGCGTCTGGCTCTAACGAATTCCGCCCTCCCAAAAAACGTGCTTGTGACTGCAGTATATATTTGCAAGTGAATATAGATAATGCTAATTTCCTCAGGTGGTCGAAACAAAACGACGCTAAAGCACGAAACGACACTAAACGCGTACGACTGGTGGTAGCCATTGTTTGCTAGTATAAACTTGATTCCAGGTATCCTTTTTTGTTTGCGTGTTTTTTAGACGCTGGCTACAGTTCATTTCATGCGCTGCCAAACACGTTCCAAAGCCTACTCCCTTGCATTGTGACATAAAGAACGGCTATCACGGCAATGTGTAGGTCGTTCGGAAGATAACCTAACAAAGGCAGTAATGCCTCACTTTCTGTCACTTAACTGCATAAGAACGCGTTGTCCGAAGTGCTCTTGAACAGGACACATTTCCTACACGCTTCTAATAGCTGCTTGCTGTGGAGCGTTAGTGCTCTCACTCTATTACGGTTCACGTTAACGCGTTCACGATCAGTTGCGTTTCACTAACACTAGACGAAGCTCTTGTTGGGGCGTCCAATTTCGGACACCTCAAAACTTTCCCAGCGTTAGCTGGAAGTGCCGAGCGAAGGAATTAATAAAACAGCCAGCGTCCAACTGACTTTGAAAACAGGTCTTATTTCGGCCCTTGCAATTTGCAGGCGTCGTTTATGCGTCGAGGGCGTCGGTAGGCGTAAGAGGGTCACTCACTCTTCGGAAGTTTCGGACGGTCGCTTTGAGAGCCGAACGCGGGCTGATTCACTCGCGGGGACATACAATGCGGGCCGCACTCTGATTGGCCGATGCATGAAAGCCAGCCCTGGAAATAGAGTGCTGTCGAATTCGTTGGCTCCGCCATGGGTTTTAATTTAGCAGTTTTTCGGCGACACAAACGCGGCGCGCCTTAATTGGTCTGTCTTCTGCACCGCTCGCGAGTGCAGGGAATTCATGTACACGGCGCTGTTAGACTTGGAAATGAAATTATCGGACTTTGAAATACAATTGTTGCACTGGTTCGTATCCGTATGAACGAAGTACGTAAGAAAGACAAGCAAAGCTGTAAACGATCGAGAAAGAGGGTGAGGGAGGGGGAAGGGAGAGAGGGCGAAACCCTTTAATAAAAAAAACTTCACCGGCACTTAGAAATCGTTGGCATGCTATTCTGCATGTGGAAGAGACTTTGGGAGATGAACCCGCCGCGGTGGCTCAGTGGTTAGGGCGCTCGACTACTGGTCCGGAGTTCCCGGTTCGAACCCGACCGCGGCGGCTGCGTTTTTATGGAGGAAAAACGCTAAGGCGCCCGTGTGCTGTGCGATGTCAGTGCACGTTAAAGATCCCCAGGTGGTCGAAATCATTCCGGAGCCCTCCACTACGGCATCTCTCTCTTCCTTTTCTTCTTCCTTTCTTCTTCCACTCCCTCCTTTATCCCTTCCCTCACGGCGCGGTTCAGGTGTCCAACGATATATGAGACAGATACTGCGCCATTTCCTTTCCCTAAAAACCAATTGTTATTATTATGAATAATGAAGGGCAGTGCGGAAAAGGTAATATGAAACAAAACTGGGAGAAGGTCAGATGCGGCCATTAAATGCGTCTAAGGTGCATCGGCGAGTAATGATGTTACATATGAAATGATGACGTGGATAGTCCGACAAATGGGCTAACAAAGTTCTTCACTGCGTGAAGAATACATGATGATATAGCGTGTAGGGTGTAATTAGAGCTTGTTAATATGTCCAATGTCATTTAGATATGCAAACAAAAAGTTAATTGCATGTCTGTTTCCTAGGGCAGGCTAAGGGACCTAAAACACTGTCCATTGTTAGAGGCACTGGGGAGAGCTTCTCCACGCAATATTCATGGTACGCACTCTCGTCAGCGTATACGCATGTCACTCAAGCAGGGTATGTTCCACAGCTTCGATGCAGCCGCAGGTGTCACAAATCGAATTCTGGCGTCACAAATGTAGCGTTCAAGCGAAGTGGCAAAAAGTGTGCAAGTCATACAATATTTTACGTATAACCACCTCAACACTCCCTTTCGGGGAGCACGAGGGTTATAATCCGTCGAGCGCGCTGTGTTGATGTAAACAGTATACAACATAGAGTGCGTTGCAACAATGTCACTTCGAGCAAACGCGGCAAAAAACATACAGCACAAAAAAAACGCTACTTGCTCGCAAAAGCCGTTCTATATATACCCACACGACTACGTGGCTATGACGGTGGTATCGCATAGTCTTACAACCAGAGGTGGGCATTTGACTTCAAAAATGGGGACTTCACCTCAACCTCAAAAAGAATTTGCCGACCTCACTAAACCTCAACCTCAGTTCAGTTGAGGTTGAGGTCTCCTTAGACGCCTTCACCTCACTTTTCCTGGGGCCACTGCTGACCTCACTGAACCTCACCTCAACCTCAAATTGTGAGGTTGAGGTCGGCTGCTCGGCCTCAGAAAACAAACGAAAAACAAAGCAAAAAGCGATTAAGAATTTTTTCAGTTAAAAACAATTGTGAGAATCCTGTGAGACAGGAAAGCCAAAATGATGATGGTATTATTTAATTAGGTGTGTACAGAGACTATTGATGTACACGCAATAGGAGAAGCTTATATTCTAGGATGAACCCTCAGAGAGCATATGGCCTGCGGGCAGGGGTGTCCCATACGCGGTTACCACCAGTAGTACTTTATATGTGTCAATATTTGGCAACCTGCTTCATGTATACTTGTTCGTATTGGAAGCCTCTCGCTCATTCACGCACGAACCGGCAATTGACGAACACAGCCCTTCTACACCATCAACCAGAAATTGGGAGGAGGGGAGATATTCACGATACTCTTTTCAGGCTTGAGAATAGTTACCGAATATAAAGAAACTGGTCGTCGATGTACTTTCCAATGCGACGATTATGCAGACGCATGTCAGTATATTTCGATTTTCTAGCTCCATCCGGCATAAGGAGAATGCTGTTTTCAGTCCTCTGTATGTTGCCTTCGAAAACACTTAACAAGCTGCGACTGTAGTACACCAACAGAGGCACGTTGTATTTATGTCTGTGTAGAAGCGAGCGGCTACTTTTATTAATGCGAAAGCATTAGATGGCTCACTTTCAAGGTCATATCCGCAAAAAAGTGTTTGCAAGAAACGGCGCTATGCGACGTCACGAGCCGGCGAGTCACGCGACGAATGTGATGACGTCACATAATTTATTAACGCTAAACAATATAATTAGGTAACGCTAAGACTAATTATTATAATTCGTGATGACATCGTGTGAGTTTGACCCGGTCACGTGACAGCGATGTAATGTGCTATCAAAACCTAGTTATGTGACGACCCTGTAATATGACATCGCACCTACTCACGTAACAACGATGTAATTTCTCGTCATACCAGGCCCCCATCCGCACCCCTTCCGCCCCCATTTCAAGATCCATATGGATCCCACATTACTACACATGCGCGCACGACGCATTACAAAGAGTGCCCACAACCCGGTCCATATTAATGACATTCGGATTGTCCAGCAGGTAAACGCGCCAGTTCTCATGTATGACATACTGCAAAGATCATGCAACGTCAAATGCCTTTGACTCTCGAGATGATGGCGATGATGATGATGCTAACAGTGTATCCTTATGAGCCCGGTGAAGTCTGAAATACAGGTACAAAATTAAATGTCGCCAGAATATTGATTAAATATTGTAGGTTACCCAGCAACCGAAGACAATTATTGTGGGGGAAAATAATAATACCAGCTAATAATCAAGGATGATGATGTTGATGTTCCTGGGAGGTCAAGACGCTGCCCCGTTTCCGCCACTTCCCTCCAGGTGGCGGTGGTAATGGTTTCGAAATCCTGGGAATTCTCCGATGACTCAGTGAACGCGCGGCATTTTGAAAGAAAGTGCTAGATTACGTCTTCGAACACTGTGCCAACTATTAAATTCACACGGGTCAAAACAACTGGCCTAGAGTGGGCAGCGTGAACCGCTCTCTCTGTAAAGAGCACCATGGCTCTCCGCTCAAATCTCCCCGCAGCTAAATCTTTTTCCGAACCCCTACCCCGGGGAAAAAAAAAAAAACCACCTAAGTACTAATACGCCTCAACAGAATTCTGGGTACCATTTCGTCAACCAGTCTGATACAAGCTGCTTTAATTCAATCACTCGTTTTCCTTCAAAACTGAACTAATCAATGGTACGCCAGCATCCTCGACGTTTTTAGCCACGAGCACCGCGCGAGCATTCTGCGAAGCCGTTTAAGGTGAACCATGGGTCTCTGTAATATAGTTAAACGAAAGATAACGTGTAGTGCCTGGTCGTCTGCAAGGCAGGCCGCCAACCCTAGCTGATCCCATACGAGAAAAGAAGAAAAAAAGAGAATGATTAGAAACATGCAAACAAAAATCACACACTAAAAACAAGCGAACAACAGTGTGCCCCATTAAACGTCATGTTAGAAGGTTTGAAACGGCGACTCAGCAGCACAGCACGAGCACGTAATCAGTTCCATTCACACATCCTCATTAAAAAAAAGAGGGAAAGGAGTCGCTACCACACCACCATACATTCATTATAGTTTTGCATTTCTTCGCCGCTGTAACACCGCTATGCTGGCACGTTCGCCTCGTGTTGCGGTGTTTCGGCATAATATGGGAATTTCCGAGAAGGAACAAGGAACCGGAGACCGAAGAGAGGTTATTCGGAAGGATATAAAAGTGAAATTATGTTTGCATCTGCTTGCATTACCGAACGGGAATATGCAGAAGTAGTGTGAGATTCGAAAGCGGAAGTCACCAATCAAAAGCTTCGACGGTGTTATACAGGGTTTTTCTGGCTTCGTGCTTTTTTAATGAAATTAGCAGGTGACCTAGTTAGGAACCACCTGAATCACATTCTCCCGCCCGTACCAACAGCTCCAGTTTCTGTTAAGTCGGCTGGTAATGTACAACAGCAGGATCCCTTTACTCGACTGCAAGGCAAGGGGCATGACGTCAGCGCCGGCAACGAGCATGAACACGAAGCAGTCTTGCTTGGGGCCATCCGCGCTGCGACGAATGTATTGCGTGCTTGTTGGACTGAACTTATTTGTTTTGCGGCATCAAACAAAGCTACCGCGGGTCAACGTGAGTTACGTGCTTTGCGCGCTCCCGGGAGCTTGAGCAGACGGCAGGCAGCCGGGTGCTGCGCCAGCGGGGCCAGGGGGAGGGGCGAGTGGTGTGCTGTGATAGTAACACCCCTTCCGGGAAGACCAGAGGGGTGCGTCTTCCTGTAGACTCGGACTGAACGGACATTACAGCGCAGCACCGGAAGCTAAGAGGGAACGGTGGCATCCGGTTGTCCAAACAGGGGAAACCGAACACAGAGCGTCATTGCATGAACACTGCGGTGATAAGCTGCAGCTCCGCTTCGGAAGCGGCACTCGTCGGAGTAAGACGTGGCAACTGCAAAAAGTCTCGACCACAAAATTTGGACCTCACTAAATGAGGACCTCACTCAATCTCAAACTCACGCGTGAGGTTGAGGTCTGATTTGCTGACCGCACTCACAAAATTTGGACCCGTCGCCGATCTCACCTCACGACGTGAGGTTTAGGTCATTTTGAGGTTGAGGTCGACCTCATGAGGTTGCCCACCTCCGCTTACGACACCCACATCGTATGTCATCACGTGGCTTCACATCACCCCATCGGATGCTCTTAAGGTCAAAAGTCAACCCAAAGGTCACCCAGTGTCAAAGGTCAACTAAAGATCATGGGTCAGTGTTAGGGGTCAAGGGTTCGACAGCGTAAGTGTACCGCATATTGTCATACACGGTTAACGCGGTTGGGCTGAAGGTCGTTCAAGGTCATTCTCCGGCCTGCGCGACGACAGCTTTGCCGAGCGTAGTGAAGCTTTTCGCTTCAAAAAAAAAAAATCACGAAACGATAGGACGCGTTTTTAGTCGGTGCATATAGAAAGCGAAGGAACCGCTGCATAAATTACGAAATCGTGGTAGACGCCGCATTGTCTGGGGATCATCGCACGCCTGAAGACCCTCTCCTCGATATATCCGCTGCAATAGATTTCCGGCTGGCTGGGCCGTGGCGCGATAGAATAACGGATATTCGCCGGTGTGCAGACAGAACTTTGTGGGGGAGTCTTCGTGCATGCTAGGAGGCAGCCTAGTGTGGAAAGAGGTCGCGCGCGTCGCTTGCAAATCAGGCACGGGTATTGTCATTCGTCCCGCCCCGCCCCCTCCCCCCTCCCTCTTCGCCCGGCAGCACCTCGTTTACGGCAGAGGGCGCACTCAGGAGCCCGGCTTTCTTGCCCTGCAGCAATGTGAAGAAGGAATTCCTCTAAACGAAGCGCATCATTATTGGAACCAGACCGAGCGCCAGGCCTCTCGGTGGTATATAGAGCACGAAGAAGTTTTCTTCTCACAGTACGACTCCCTGAGGATTGTGTTGTTGCTGGTGAGTTTGGGCACAGCTCGGAAAGTTCTGTCGTGTTCAATGGCTCATCTATACTGTTAGTTGTTTTTAATTTATTTTATTGCTGCTCTAGGTTCAGAGCCTTATCCCTCTCTCTTTCGCCACGCATAGGGTGAGCTGTACAGGGTCATTGAATGTATTTTCCCTCTTTTTCGCCCTTTCCATCTTTGTTTCTTTCTTCCTCTTTCTTTTTTATTTATTTCTTCCTTTCTCTCTCTCGCTTTTTCTTTATTTATTTCTTTCTTTTTCTCTTTCTTTCTTTCTTCCTTTTGGTCTTCTTTCTTCCTTTTCTTTATTTCTCTTTCATTTCTTTCCTTCTTTCTTTCTTCCTTTTCTTTATTTCTTTCTTTCATTTCTTTCCTTCTTTCTTTCTTTCTTTCATTTCTTCCTTCTTCCTTCCTTCTTTCTTTCATTCCTTCTTTCTTTCATTCCTTCTTTCTTTCTTTCTTTCATTCCTTCTTTCTTCCTTTCTTCCTTCTTTCTTTCTTTCTTTCATTCCTTCCTTCCTTCTTTCCTTCTTTCTTTCTTTTCTTTCTTTCGTCTTCTGTTTTCTTAACGTTATAAGCCCCGTTCTCCAGAAAATCCAGTGTCGGCGCTGTCGGCGTTGTAAGCAAAAAAACACGAGCATGATTCAGGCAGGTAGCGGCCAGAGAGCAACCTAGGAGGCAGGTGGGCCGCCTAGGTCACGTGACCTTGCGGAGTCATCACAACCTGCCCACTGTATAATGATGAAGCTGTCCACCGTGGCAGGAGACAGTTAGATTGATGATTGGTCGCTCGGGAACAGCAACCTTGGTCGCACAAGCCCCACCGCTGGGAGCACCTGCCATCGCAGGGCAGTGGTGCACCGCTTATCCGCTGCACCACTGCTCCAGAAGGGGTATAAGACTCCCAGGGATCTATGGATGTAAAGTAGAGAATGAGCTTCTGCATATATATGAGAATTAAGCTACTACGCTATCGCGTGGTATCCTTAAGGCGAAGCTTAATTGTCCCCTCCAATTTCTTTCCCTTCTTCCTTTCTATATTTTGTGGGCGGAAGTGTGCTGTTTAGGTGGTTCGTATTTGCAGCTGTACACGTACTTCCTCTGGATAAACCAGTTCGCCTTCGCTTTAATATGCCGTAACCGCATGTTCCATGTTTATCCTCCGGTTACTGTAATGCTATTCAGGTGGGCTAATTAGTGGGTGCTCTTGAGAATGTTATCCAGGTAGTTCAGGTGGGCGTGACGAAGCATGTATGAGTGCAGAGGCAGGGGGGGGGGGGGGGGGTTCTTGCACAGCTATCCATCTCTTCGCCCGGAAGATGCGTGAAAAATTGTAAAAAGTTTTTGTTTTGCAGCGAAAGCTAAACGTTTCCGGGGCAATTTAGCAGCGGCCAGTGTCGCCACATCCGGTTTAGTCACGTGACATCATGCGTGACGTCACGTACGGCGGGAGAACATTTCCGCAGGGCAAGAATGTGCAGTCACGTGGCACAGTTGTTACGACACTCTCTCTCGTGTTGCCTAAAGAAAAAAAAACGGCTGGCGCTTAGCAGGGAGGAAGGTGGGAGTGAAGGAAGAAAGAGGTGCCGTAGTGGAGGGCTACGGAATAATTTCGACCACGTGGGGATCTTTAACGTGCACTGGCATCGCAGAGCACACGGGCGCCTTTGCGTTTCGCCTCCATCGAAATGGATCCGCTGCGGTCAGATTTGAACCGGGAAACTCCGGCTCAGTAGCCGAAGGGGGAAAGGGAAAGAGAGGCTGAAAGAGAGGGGAGAAAGAGAAGCGCAGGCAAATTACCCGTCACGAAATCTTGCTTGCGGCTGTCGGTAATGCCGGGCGAATGTCTGTTGACTTAGGCAGAAAGTCGTACTAAGATGGAAATAAAATGAAAATCTATTTAGAAGCGTTCCGACTGTCGTCGATAAGCGTATTCATCACGACTCGAGTCAGCCAGTCGCACCTGAGAGGAAGCGAAGAGCAAATTTATTTTCCCGGACATCGCCCGCGCCTAATGACAATTCAAGAAGGGTGGAATTGGCGGAAGCGGTAGTATTCATGACGTCTGTCCAAAGCAAACTTTGGTAGTAATAGAATACAAAAAAAGGAGTTCCGCCTGAGGAGTCCATTGCATTAAGAACTTCGCTCGGCTGATTTCCGTCTCTGCGTTCGTTGTTTGAGCGTCAACAAGATCTCCCTAATGAGGACTGGAGTTGATGAAGCGGAGTAATTAGGCGAACCGATCGTTATGCGTACTCCGGAGAAAGTAGTAACGAAACGCATTTTTCTTGCGATAGTCGTGGAAAATGTATGCGCGTGAGTTTTGCCGGCTGAACGAAAGAAAGCGGCTCTGCAAGTATAGTTGGTGATGGACGAATGTACAACTTCGGCATTTAAATCTCCCGCTTCAGCTGCGTGACCACACACCACTCATTTTCCTTGGCGGGAAATGTTTTCGCGCACTTGCAATTTGTTTTTCCGGTTCTTCTTTGACACCTGACTTACGTGTACTCCAACATAGCTTGCTTTCTATTCAAAAAACGCCAAGGACCAATGCGAATTGACCTATCCAGTCGAACCGCGTTACAACGAAACTGTTTATTACGAAATATTGGGTATAACGAAGAAACGATGATTCCCCTTGAAACCTGTTTCAGCACGGGCTATAACGAAGCTACTTCTATAAAGAAGTAATCGCTGGGCCCTTTCAACTTCGTTGTAACGAGGTTCAACTGGATGTCGATTCGTTACTGAGTTCTAGCGACAAAGATAATCACTTTCTCTCAACGCGAAGCTTCTATGGGGTAAAACAGATCAAGAATACTAACGACAGGTGTGATTGCAACGAGGCGTTTTCACGAACTGATTGAAGCGATTTCGAGTCGCATTTTATGGTTGCGAATCCCAGGGTCTAGACCACGCCACGTGTTGTTTGCTGCCGTGATCACGCCGTGACGTCGTCATCAACGTCGCGAGTTTAAAACGGGTGGCGGGAATAATATTCCAGCTCGAAATTTCTGAGCAACAAACACGTCTTTTGCTGCCGAACTTTTAACAGCTACACAAATAACAGGATTTCGCTAATAATAATAATAATTGTTTTTTGGGGGGAAAGGAAATGGCGCAGTATCTGTCTCATATATCGTTGGACACCTGAACCGCGCCGTAAGGGAAGGGTAAAAGGGAGTAAAAGAAGAAAGGAATATAGAGGTGCCGTAGTGGAGGGCTCCGGAATAATTTAGACCACCTGGGGATCTTTAACGTGCACTGACATCGCACAGCACACGGGCGCCTTAGCGTTTTTCCTCCATAAAAACGCAGCCACCGCGGTCGGGTTCGAACCCGGGAACTCCGGATCAGTAGTCGAGCGCTCTAACCACTGAGCCACCGCGGCAGGGCCAGGATTTCGATAAAAACCAGCATTCAATGGAGTTGCCCGAGTGCCCTTTTAAGGGGCCATTTGGCGGCGTGCTTTATCACGAGAGTGTATACCTTCGAAATAATGACTCTGAGGGGTCGCGCTACATTAGCAGCACGCGGCTGAGAGAACAGAGCTCTTGAAAAGGGGCGTTCTTAGCTCGAGTAAAAAGCTGCCATGAGCGACGCGCCATGCACACAGAAGGTGCAACATGCGCTTTTAAGCATTATGGAGGCAAAACGCTAAGGCGCCCGTGTGCTGTGCGATGCCAGTGCACGTTAAAGATCCCCAGGTGGTCGAAATTACACCAGAGACCTGCACTACGGCACCTCTTCTTCCTTTCTTCTTTCACTCCCTCGTTTATCCCTTCCCTTACGGCGCGGTTCAGGTGTCCAATGATATATGAGACAGATACTGCGTCATTTCCTTTCCCCTAAAACCAACTATTATTATTATTATTATTATTATTATTATTATTATTATTATTATTATTATTATTATTATTATTATTATTTTACGTATTCAAATCGAGTGGCTGTACAACGGAACGCACAAAGATAGGCGGAACGCAGATGGGTCAAAAAAGTCAAGTGGTGAGGATAGAATATTTGCGGTCAAGGCATGGACTTGGGCCGACGTGGGAAAGAAAGACAGAGAAAGAGAGAGTGAAAACGCCGTGAATTAAGCACCGAATCCGGCGTAATGGTTTTTTTTGGGACAAGGGGAGAGCGAATTGCGGGAAGTCTTAGAATGTATGTGTGCTATCCGGGTATCCTCCGCAGTAGTTGCAGCGGTAGTGAACTGAGTTGTCCCGGATGTTGTAAATATGCTGGCAGTGAGAATTAAGTCTGGGCGCACCATTAGTACGTGCTGCCGTGACTCGAGACCAATAGCGATCGAGGAGCGGCCACTAATGATTTCACGGGATAATTCCGTTAATTGCCATGTTAAGATGTGACTTTCTACTCGGAGATTGGTGGGTTGAAAATCGAATCGTTTATGTCTAGAATCGTAGGATACATCTCAGAATACATTTTTTTATAATCATAAGTAATCGGGCGGGCTCGTATTTTAGAATCGTTTATAGGATGTAAAATCGCAGAATAGAATTGTTGAGAATCGTAGGTAGTACAAGTCCAACTTTCTCGGGCAAAAATTTTGAAAATTGTAAAATCGTTAGACACTGTTATGGAAATATTGAAGGTAATGGTCCACTATTCTGATATGTAGCAAAATCTTTCTTTTAAAGTGTTTCCAGCGATCGCACCGAGCATTTAAGACTGCCATAGAAAACCAATGGGGAACGCTTTTGACGATAGGAAAAACCTGAATAGTAGGAAAAATACAAGACTGCTTCTGGTGATCTGCGGATATATCGATTGTTATAGCGAACTCTTACATTATATGAAAAAAATTGCGTTCATATACGGTTTCCCGCTCGAAAACGCTTTTGTCCAGATTTGCTGGGTATGATCATTTAAGATTCTATATCAAGTCATATTGCCTCTTACGCAGCTTCTCGTACGCTTACCCCCGTAGTTAGTATGCTGGGCACACACTTAGTGCGCAGTTTTTTTATTTTTTGCGTTCAGGGTGAAACTCCTGGCGCGCCTTAAAGGTCGCGCACCAGAGGGCAGCGCTGTCTCCGACGTCCGCAAAGTGGAAACACGGCGCCGGCCTGCCTCTGGCAAAACACAAAGGGCAGCAGCCCGGCCTCCACGCCTTTTGTTTCCCTGGTCCAGCTGCGGAGAGGTCCCTGTGTTTGTGTTTTCCCCCTCCCCTCCCGTGGCGGCAGCTGCGCGGCCCGTTTTATTTTGGGGCCCAGGGCGCGCGCAGTTTTCGCGCTAGACGGCGTGAAGGAACAACCGGGCTGGCCTTCACACCAAACGACGCAGTGCGCACAGCTGGTCGTGCTCGGCGCCTGCCCTCGGCAAAGAGTTCGCGCCTCGCAGAAATCTTGCTGCGTTTATTTTCAGCGAAAGCTGTTGCAGAGACTTTCCAGGTTGGAGCTTCACCGTGAGCAGTCGATAGGCACGGCCGGCAGGCTTTCGGCGCAAATTTATTCACCTTGCGCCTTAATGGCAGCGTGCGATGTTCTGCTTGATTAACAACTCGGTGGAGCGTCGTGAGTACAGCGTTATTAAAAGCTGCGCATACACTGTGCTCTTACTTTATCTAGGCATTTTAGCTAAATATGACGCCTCATCTTGCTCTAGTTTGCGCGCTGAATTTTATGGCATGTGGTGACTCGGCACAGAGGGATGAATAGGGAGGATGTCTCTTTGACCGGTGTGGTTGGCGCTGTTCTGGCAAAAAAAAAAAACATCGTCTAGGTTGTTATACGAGGGACGGCTGTCCCTTTCAGGTCCGTGGTTAACAAACTTCTCTTGAATCTGTTATACGAGCCTGGCAGCGCAACAGTTAGCAGCTGGTTGCAGTGCTGCACGCGAGGCGGCGCTGATGAGCATGGGGGATGGGAAGGGGTGTGTAGTCACTGGAGCTTCTACAGGGGCTCCACACGGGTTAGTGCGCCATACACGGGATAACAAAGCTGTAGCGCTCTGGCGGCGACAAGCAGCAGCTGTCGCTAGCCACCAGAGGTCGCAAGACGCTGAAATACGTTAGAATAAGCAGCCGCTGCACGGGACCGTTGCAAGCGGCAGAGGGAGGCTGCTTTGAAGACGATGATTTCACGGAGCTCAGGTCGTTACGGAGCACAGTGTGCGCACAGACACTGTCTGAACCGAGATGTCCGTGCTTATAAGAGAGAAATGTTCCTGAGCCGCTGGCGGCAATCTATCCGGCTGGTCACGTTGCTGTTAACACTCGTAGACCCACTGTCATTAGTCAGGAAGAGGTCAGCTACTGCCATTACGTCACGGAGTCGTTGCTGATGACTAAGAGGGCTCAAATACAAAAAACCCTGCAGAAACAGCAAACGCAGTCAAAGCTGCGAATCGCAGCGTAGTGGAGGTGACCTAGACGATGTTTTTTTTCCCAACACCCATAATGTGCTTACTGGTGCTAGATGTTTACGTTTTTGTTAAGCCGTGAGAAGTTGTCAACACTGTTTATAACCCTCAGCAGTGAGCATGCTTCCTAAACCGACGGCTAGTAATCTTTCTCCGAACACAACCGGTCTTGAACCACGGGCAAAACATTGTGTGCCGCGAAGAACAGTGGAAAAGGCCTGAGAGTCCCGTTCCCTCCGTCCTTGCGCGTTTGTTCACTGAGGCCTCTCCCTTGCAAGAATACGAATGTCTTTGTTTCGGATTCTTCAAAGCCAGCGTTGTCGGCACCCCGCCTTCATCGCCATCTGTTTCCATATTCCAGGGAACGTCTTGCCATGCAAAGTACTCTGCCAGCACCAGGAGACGAGAGAAGCGGCCTCGGCAGTGGAACGGGCGACAGGCTATACGTGCCTGGAATACTTAGATGCTCTCCGAGCGGGAATCCGTCGTCTCAGATATCTGCCGGCCCGCAAAATATGAAATCTGTATAGGCGCCCGACAGCGTTCTGCACTCATTTTTTTTTTGAACGACATCGCCTGCCGCTTTCCCCGAAGACTCGGTCGTTCATTCTGCCCGTGTACGAGCGATTTCAAGCTGGCCCTTTTTTGTTTTTGCTTTCTTTGCGGCGCAGCCGCTGCGGCAAAAACTTTTGGCTCGCTTCCGTTCTCAGCCGCGCTTATGCAAGCGATTCGGCCACGCGTATAGTCGCCGCGTGTATCCGCGGATCAGCGGGGTCTCTCGGTGTTTAAAGCGGGGGAATCGCACCCGCGTGAGACGCGAAAGCAAAACAAAGACGAAAAGGTGGCGTTGTTGTCGGTATATTCTCTTCAGACCCCACGACAAGTTCGGTTTGGCTGTAGGCTTAGTAGAGATATATTTCTCGTGTCTGGGTGGACGTTCCCGTGAACGTATACACTGTTTTTTGCAGCCGCAGGTTCAACTAGGTTTTTCCTCTATGGCTCCTCTCCATGCCCTTGGTGCTACAAGCTCAGAAACGTGCAACAGTGGCTTATGACGCATCTTCGGTTAAATGCATTGCGGCAGAACAGGCCGCTCAGAGCGCCCCTGTAATACTACTAATAATAATTGGTTTTTAGTGAAAGGAAATGGCGCAGTATATAGCTGTCTCACATGCCGACGGACACCTGAACCGCGCCGTAAGGGAAGGGATAAAGGAGGGAGTGAAAGAAGGAAGAAGGAGGTGCCGTAGTGGAGGGCTCCGGATTAATTTCGACCACCTGGGGATCTTGAACGTGCACTGACATCGCACAGCACACGGGCGCCTTAGCGTTTTGCCTCCATAAAAACGCCCCTGTTGCTACACGACTCTTGAAAGGATGACTGCGTGGGACACTGTTTCAGCTTTTCAGACTTCCTGTTCTAGACTTCCAGTGGTACTCAAGCGCCACAACTAATGCCCTTCTTGTACATTTAATGCGGTAAAAGACAGATGTGCATTGTAAATTGCGCGTTGTCTGACGAGGATGGGGCGTTGTAGACCTCCCGCACTTTTTGAATCATCGCCGTCTTACGGGCATCTTATTATTATTATTTTTTTCAATGATCTGTAACAAATAGCGTGCCGGACAAACGGGTAATTAAGTTAATTCGCGAGTTTTTTTAAGGCATCGGCTGAGGCCGCTGATTCCGTCTGGCTCTTCAGTGCGGGACTCGAAGAGAAGGTGCTGTGCAGTGGTCCCTGTAGTAGCCAGCCATCACATGAGCTTCACTTTCGCCTCATTGTTGTTTTTCCCTTTCCCTCTCTCCTAAAGTGGGCTAGCAGTGCGGAGGCGTACGTATTACACCGGCCGGCCTCTCGTCCCTTGCACACATTAAATGTCTCTCTCTATCTGCGAGTTACTTCACTCACTCTTGTTCCATATGAACGCCTGACAGCGCAAGTACACCTGTCGCGGCCAGAATAATATAGACAACGCTCGATCCGGCGTCCGATCTTTTCTGATGCGTTGTGTAACGGAAATATAAATGTTTGCCACCTATATGTGCAAGATCAAAAGTAAATATCACTTGCATATGCATCAAACATTCCTTATGTTTCGCTAGGTAACACATCAGAAAACTTTGGTCGCCGAAGCGTGGTCCATTTTCTTGTGTCCGCGAGTGTACGTGACTCTGGAATCGAGCGATGCGCGATGAGTTGACGAAGGTGGCAGTAAATGTAGTGACCGATGACGTCAGAGAGAAGGATGGTAGTGAATATGTAACACGTGGTTGCTGCTTGTATGCCCACTGCTAGCTGACAGCCATCATCGTCAGCCTAACTACGTCCACAGTAGGACACAGGCCTGTTCCAATGGTCTTCGATCAGCCTTGTCCTGTGCCAGCTGCGACCACCTTATCCGGGCAAGCTTCCTAACCCCATCTACCGAGGTAACCCTCTGCTACGCTTACCTTCTGTTGGTATCGACTGCGTTACGCAAAGTACTTTCTGACGGTGACGGCATTGATTGCGACCGAAGTTGGGACATGAAAGCTCGAACGCCGAGTTAAGCTCTTTTGAAGCTCGTTCGCGTTTCCTTCGCTTGTGCAACGACGGACGAAAGTCTTTTGCGAAGTGTTCCGTCCTTCGCGTCGTCTTCGGGCGCCGTCGTGTTATCGCGTTCCACCGAAACCCGCATTGTCGGCGCCAAGAAAATTCCCTCGTCGAACTCGACGCCAAATTCCCCTATTCTTGCCTCCACCTCTTTTGGTTTCTTGCCTCCATCTTCCTTTGGTTTCTTGCCTCCACCTCCTTAGGTTTCTTGTCTTCACCTCATTTGGTTTCTTGCCTCCACCTCCTTTGGTTTTTTGTCTTCACCTCATTTGGTTTCTTGCCTCCACCTCCTTTGGTTTCCTGTCTCCACCTCCTTTGGTTTCTTGCCTCCACCTCCCTTTGGTTTCTTTCCTCCACCTCCCTTGGCTTTCTTGCCTCCACCTCCTTTGGTTTCTTGCCTCCACCGCCCTTTGGTTTCTTGTCTCAACCTCCTTTGGTTTCTTGCCTCCACCTCCCTTTGGTTTCTTGCCTCCACCTCCGTTGGTTTCTTGCCTCCGCCTTCCTTGGGTTTCTTGCCTCCGCCTCTTTGGTTTCTTGCCTCCACCTCCCTTTGGTTTCTTGTCTCAACCTCTGGTTTCTTGCCTCCACTCCCTTTGGTTTCTTGCCTCCACCTCCGTTTGTTTCTTGCCTCCACCTCCCTTTGGTTTCTTGCCTCCACCTCCGTTGGTTTCTTGCCTCCGCCTTCCTTGGGTTTCTTGCCTCCGCCTCTTTGGTTTCTTGCCTCCACCTCCCTTTGGTTTCTTGTCTCAACCTCTGGTTTCTTGCCTCCACTCCCTTTGGTTTCTTGCCTCCACCTCCGTTTGTTTCTTGCCTCCACCTCCCTTTGGTTTCTTGCCTCCACCTCCGTTGGTTTCTTGCCTCCGCCTTCCTTGGGTTTCTTGCCTCCGCCTCTTTGGTTTCTTGCCTCCACCTCCCTTTGGTTTCTTGTCTCAACCTCTGGTTTCTTGCCTCCACCTCCCTTTGGTTTCTTGCCTCCACCTCCGTTTGTTTCTTGCCTCCACCTCCCTTTGGTTTCTTGCCTCCACCTCCGTTGGTTTCTTGCCTCCGCCTTCCTTGGGTTTCTTGCCTCCGCCTCTTTGGTTTCTTGCCTCCACCTCCCTTTGGTTTCTTGTCTCAACCTCCTTTGGTTTCTTGCCTCCACCTCCCTTTGGTTTCTTGCCTCCACCTCCGTTGGTTTCTTGCCTCCGCCTTCCTTGGGTTTCTTGCCTCCGCCTCTTTGGTTTCTTGCCTCCACCTCCCTTTGGTTTCTTGTCTCAACCTCTGGTTTCTTGCCTCCACTCCCTTTGGTTTCTTGCCTCCACCTCCGTTTGTTTCTTGCCTCCACCTCCCTTTGGTTTCTTGCCTCCACCTCCGTTGGTTTCTTGCCTCCGCCTTCCTTGGGTTTCTTGCCTCCGCCTCTTTGGTTTCTTGCCTCCACCTCCCTTTGGTTTCTTGTCTCAACCTCCTTTGGTTTCTTGCCTCCACCTCCCTTTGGTTTCTTGCCTCCACCTCCGTTGGTTTCTTGCCTCCGCCTTCCTTGGGTTTCTTGCCTCCGCCTCTTTGGTTTCTTGCCTCCACCTCCCTTTGGTTTCTTGTCTCAACCTCTGGTTTCTTGCCTCCACCTCCCTTTGGTTTCTTGTCTCAACCTCCTTTGGTTTCTTGCCTCCACTCCCTTTGGTTTCTTGCCTCCACCTCCTTTGGTTTCTTGCCTCCGCCTTCCTTGGGTTTCTTGCCTCCGCCTCTTTGGTTTCTTGCCTCCTCCCTTTGGTTTCTTGTCTCAACCTCCTTTGGTTTCTTGCCTCCACCTCCCTTTGGTTTCTTGTCTCAACCACCTTTGGTTTCTTGCCTCCACCTCCCTTTGGTTTCTTGCCTCCACCTCCGTTGGTTTCTTGCCTCCGCCTTCCTTCGGTTTCTTGCCTCCACTCCCTTTGGTTTCTTGCCTCCACCTCCGTTTGTTTCTTGCCTCCACCTCCCTTTGGTTTCTTGCCTCCACCTCCTTTGGTTTCTTGCCTCCACCTCCCTTTGGTTTCTTGTCTCAACCTCTGGTTTCTTGCCTCCACCTCCCTTTGGTTTCTTGTCTCAACCTCCTTTGGTTTCTTGCCTCCACTCCCTTTGGTTTCTTGCCTCCACCTCCGTTGGTTTCTTGCCTCCGCCTTCCTTGGGTTTCTTGCCTCCGCCTCTTTGGTTTCTTGCCTCCACCTCCCTTTGGTTTCTTGTCTCAACCTCTGGTTTCTTGCCTCCACCTCCCTTTGGTTTCTTGTCTCAACCTCCTTTGGTTTCTTGCCTCCACTCCCTTTGGTTTCTTGCCTCCACCTCCTTTGGTTTCTTGCCTCCGCCTTCCTTGGGTTTCTTGCCTCCGCCTCTTTGGTTTCTTGCCTCCTCCCTTTGGTTTCTTGTCTCAACCTCCTTTGGTTTCTTGCCTCCACCTCCCTTTGGTTTCTTGTCTCAACCTCCTTTGGTTTCTTGCCTCCACCTCCCTTTGGTTTCTTGCCTCCACCTCCGTTGGTTTCTTGCCTCCGCCTTCCTTCGGTTTCTTGCCTCCACCTCCCTTTGGTTTCTTGCCTCCACCTCCGTTGGTTTCTTGCCTCCGCCTTCCTTGGGTTTCTTGCCTCCGCCTCTTTGGTTTCTTGCCTCCACCTCCCTTTGGTTTCTTGTCTCAACCTCTGGTTTCTTGCCTCCACCTCCCTTTGGTTTCTTGTCTCAACCTCCTTTGGTTTCTTGCCTCCACTCCCTTTGGTTTCTTGCCTCCACCTCCGTTGGTTTCTTGCCTCCACCTTCTTCGGTTTTTTTGTCTCCACCTTCTTTGGTTTCTTGCCTCCACCTCCTTTGGTTTCTTGCCTCCACCTCCCTTTGGTTTCTTGTCTCAACCTCTGGTTTCTTGCCTCCACCTCCCTTTGGTTTCTTGTCTCAACCTCCTTTGGTTTCTTGCCTCCACTCCCTTTGGTTTCTTGCCTCCACCTCCGTTGGTTTCTTGCCTCCGCCTTCCTTGGGTTTCTTGCCTCCGCCTCTTTGGTTTCTTGCCTCCACCTCCCTTTGGTTTCTTGTCTCAACCTCTGGTTTCTTGCCTCCACCTCCCTTTGGTTTCTTGTCTCAACCTCCTTTGGTTTCTTGCCTCCACTCCCTTTGGTTTCTTGCCTCCACCTCCTTTGGTTTCTTGCCTCCGCCTTCCTTGGGTTTCTTGCCTCCGCCTCTTTGGTTTCTTGCCTCCTCCCTTTGGTTTCTTGTCTCAACCTCCTTTGGTTTCTTGCCTCCACCTCCCTTTGGTTTCTTGTCTCAACCACCTTTGGTTTCTTGCCTCCACCTCCCTTTGGTTTCTTGCCTCCACCTCCTTTGGTTTCTTGCCTCCACCTCCCTTTGGTTTCTTGTCTCAACCTCTGGTTTCTTGCCTCCACCTCCCTTTGGTTTCTTGTCTCAACCTCCTTTGGTTTCTTGCCTCCACTCCCTTTGGTTTCTTGCCTCCACCTCCGTTGGTTTCTTGCCTCCGCCTTCCTTGGGTTTCTTGCCTCCGCCTCTTTGGTTTCTTGCCTCCACCTCCCTTTGGTTTCTTGTCTCAACCTCTGGTTTCTTGCCTCCACCTCCCTTTGGTTTCTTGTCTCAACCTCCTTTGGTTTCTTGCCTCCACTCCCTTTGGTTTCTTGCCTCCACCTCCTTTGGTTTCTTGCCTCCGCCTTCCTTGGGTTTCTTGCCTCCGCCTCTTTGGTTTCTTGCCTCCTCCCTTTGGTTTCTTGTCTCAACCTCCTTTGGTTTCTTGCCTCCACCTCCCTTTGGTTTCTTGTCTCAACCTCTGGTTTCTTGCCTCCACCTCCCTTTGGTTTCTTGTCTCAACCTCCTTTGGTTTCTTGCCTCCACTCCCTTTGGTTTCTTGCCTCCACCTCCTTTGGTTTCTTGCCTCCGCCTTCCTTGGGTTTCTTGCCTCCGCCTCTTTGGTTTCTTGCCTCCTCCCTTTGGTTTCTTGTCTCAACCTCCTTTGGTTTCTTGCCTCCACCTCCCTTTGGTTTCTTGTCTCAACCACCTTTGGTTTCTTGCCTCCACCTCCCTTTGGTTTCTTGCCTCCACCTCCGTTGGTTTCTTGCCTCCGCCTTCCTTCGGTTTCTTGCCTCCACTCCCTTTGGTTTCTTGCCTCCACCTCCGTTTGTTTCTTGCCTCCACCTCCCTTTGGTTTCTTGCCTCCACCTCCTTTGGTTTCTTGCCTCCACCTCCCTTTGGTTTCTTGTCTCAACCTCTGGTTTCTTGCCTCCACCTCCCTTTGGTTTCTTGTCTCAACCTCCTTTGGTTTCTTGCCTCCACTCCCTTTGGTTTCTTGCCTCCACCTCCGTTGGTTTCTTGCCTCCGCCTTCCTTGGGTTTCTTGCCTCCGCCTCTTTGGTTTCTTGCCTCCACCTCCCTTTGGTTTCTTGTCTCAACCTCTGGTTTCTTGCCTCCACCTCCCTTTGGTTTCTTGTCTCAACCTCCTTTGGTTTCTTGCCTCCACTCCCTTTGGTTTCTTGCCTCCACCTCCTTTGGTTTCTTGCCTCCGCCTTCCTTGGGTTTCTTGCCTCCGCCTCTTTGGTTTCTTGCCTCCTCCCTTTGGTTTCTTGTCTCAACCTCCTTTGGTTTCTTGCCTCCACCTCCCTTTGGTTTCTTGTCTCAACCTCCTTTGGTTTCTTGCCTCCACCTCCCTTTGGTTTCTTGCCTCCACCTCCGTTGGTTTCTTGCCTCCGCCTTCCTTCGGTTTCTTGCCTCCACCTCCCTTTGGTTTCTTGCCTCCACCTCCGTTGGTTTCTTGCCTCCGCCTTCCTTGGGTTTCTTGCCTCCGCCTCTTTGGTTTCTTGCCTCCACCTCCCTTTGGTTTCTTGTCTCAACCTCTGGTTTCTTGCCTCCACCTCCCTTTGGTTTCTTGTCTCAACCTCCTTTGGTTTCTTGCCTCCACTCCCTTTGGTTTCTTGCCTCCACCTCCGTTGGTTTCTTGCCTCCACCTTCTTCGGTTTTTTTGTCTCCACCTTCTTTGGTTTCTTGCCTCCACCTCCTTTGGTTTCTTGCCTCCACCTCCCTTTGGTTTCTTGTCTCAACCTCTGGTTTCTTGCCTCCACCTCCCTTTGGTTTCTTGTCTCAACCTCCTTTGGTTTCTTGCCTCCACTCCCTTTGGTTTCTTGCCTCCACCTCCGTTGGTTTCTTGCCTCCGCCTTCCTTGGGTTTCTTGCCTCCGCCTCTTTGGTTTCTTGCCTCCACCTCCCTTTGGTTTCTTGTCTCAACCTCTGGTTTCTTGCCTCCACCTCCCTTTGGTTTCTTGTCTCAACCTCCTTTGGTTTCTTGCCTCCACTCCCTTTGGTTTCTTGCCTCCACCTCCTTTGGTTTCTTGCCTCCGCCTTCCTTGGGTTTCTTGCCTCCGCCTCTTTGGTTTCTTGCCTCCTCCCTTTGGTTTCTTGTCTCAACCTCCTTTGGTTTCTTGCCTCCACCTCCCTTTGGTTTCTTGTCTCAACCTCCTTTGGTTTCTTGCCTCCACCTCCCTTTGGTTTCTTGCCTCCACCTCCGTTGGTTTCTTGCCTCCGCCTTCCTTCGGTTTCTTGCCTCCACCTCCCTTTGGTTTCTTGCCTCCACCTCCGTTGGTTTCTTGCCTCCGCCTTCCTTGGGTTTCTTGCCTCCGCCTCTTTGGTTTCTTGCCTCCACCTCCCTTTGGTTTCTTGTCTCAACCTCTGGTTTCTTGCCTCCACCTCCCTTTGGTTTCTTGTCTCAACCTCCTTTGGTTTCTTGCCTCCACTCCCTTTGGTTTCTTGCCTCCACCTCCGTTGGTTTCTTGCCTCCACCTTCTTCGGTTTTTTTGTCTCCACCTTCTTTGGTTTCTTGCCTCCACCTCCTTTGGTTTCTTGCCTCCACCTCCCTTTGCTTTCTTGCTCCAACCTCCCTTGGTTTCTAGTCGTTTCATGGCAGCACTGACGTCCCGCTCCCATTCTTCAATCTCCACCTTGCGGCCAGTTCTGATCGTGTTTCGACGTCCTCGAAAGCGATGTTGTCGCGAAACTTGTTTACCGTGCGCCTGTATTTCGTACCTTCGTGGGATTTCGTCCCCGGCGACGCGTTGCTGTCGCCTGTATATGGATTCGAGCTCAAGCGGGCCCCCCGTCTTGGCTAGACTTGGCTTGCGGTGCACACGAACAAGAGCAAGACTTGGCGCTCAGCTGCTGACCCGAATGACGCGGGTTCGATACCGGCCGCGGCGGTCGCATTTCCATGGAGGCGATATTCAAGAGGCCCGTGTGCTGTGCGATGTCCGTGCACGTTAAAGAACCCCAGCTGGTCGAAATTTCCAGAGCCCTTCACTACGGTGTCCCCATAGTCTGAGTCTCTCTGGGACGTTAAACCCCGTAAACCATGATCCAATACATTCAACAGTATGATGATGATGATGTCATGTCCAAAGAGCGCCATGGCACTAAGTGTTCTGGTTTACACAAGGTAGGGTTGAAGATCTATTTTTTTTCAAAGCTGTCACCCGATAGAAACCGAGCGCCTGTCCAGGGAAGGCTTATACTCATTGGTAACTTTTGGCTACCTGACTGCACTAGGGATCTTTATTATTACATCGTGAGTCCTCGTCCCGTAGTTTTCGCTTTTGGTGTAGTTGAACTATTTGCTTTAGTATGTGTTTTACTTAGATTAGCTAGAAATGTTTGCTTCAGTATGTGTTTCACTAAGATTAGCTAGTCTATTAAAGTTTCGGTTTGCTAAAGTTTCGTTTTCTCGTCCGCTAGGCTGTGTACTGCAAAAAACTTCAAATTCTGCGCTGCGCCTCATGAGTTAGGATCCCTTGAGTCCGATTGTAAGTAAGAAATAAATAAATAAAGTAAGGATTTGGGAAGAAACTCTATGGCTCTTGTGCTGTGCCGCGCGGATGTAAGCGCGTTCTTAATGGCTGCTTTTTTGTTCATTGTCCCGCTTTCCACACTGAAGAGATTAACGATTTTTTAATGGCGTCTCGTATAATGACGACGTGTCCTCGGGGGTTTTCGTCGTGTTCCCGCTTCGGGCGGTCCAGCAGGATGTTTGCGGAGATATTAAGAAGAGAGAGAGAGAGAGAAAAGAAGCAAGGGAGAGAATGAAAGCCCGCGTTGTTTTTCTGTACGACCAGATAATCCTCAGAAAATTGCTGCTCGTCTAAGGGTTCCCCCCTGGTTCCCGGGACTTTTCATGGGCGCAGTGCGTGCTAAAAGTAAATACTGCAAAATGGAGACAGACTTGTAATTTCCTCGAATCGCCTGCGCATCCGGGGCAGACGAAAAGGAAATACAGAAAGAGCACCTCAAAAGTTGCGTGCACTATTTCCGTGGACATCGGGGAGGCGTATTGGTCGGAAGTCGGCTTGAGCGTCGCAGTATTGCCGCTGTAATCGTTCTTGATGACCACGGAACATATTTTATGTACATAAGTGCACTCATACGAGCATGCTTTCAGTCTTCGTAACTTGTTCCGGGTTTCTGTCGCTTTATTATCACTTTGAAGATCTTTACAAATCCAGATAGATGCTGATCATTTTCTCACGAATATGGTGTCGCGTACTGCGCAATGTGTTTGTTTCACCCCATAATTTGTATTAATATCTAGCTGTACTGTGTGCCTATGTTGCTTCATGTGGTGCTGTTCATGTGTTGCTTCTAGCCTGTCCATGTGTTGCTCACATTAAGCGAAAAGGTTCACTACGCTAGGTAAAGCAGTCGTCGCGCAGGCCGGAAAATGACCTTGAACGACCTTCAGCCCAACCGCGTTAGCCATGTATAACCATATGTGGTACAGTTATGGTGTCGAACCCTTGATCCGTGACCTTGACAGATGACCTGTAGTTGACCTTTGACATTGGTTGACCTTGGGGTTGACCTTAAGAACATCCGGTGGGGTGATGTGAAGCCACGTGATGACATCCGATGGGGGTGTCGTAAGACCATGTGATACCACGTTATAGCCACGTGGTCGTGTGGGTACATACAGAACCGCTGTCGCGAGCGTGTATCCGAGCTGCCATGGACGAGCCTCAGACGCTTAGCAAGCGTCCTTTCTTTTCGCTGAATTCCAGGGTTAGCCAAGTCAAGCCACTGCCAATTTTATTATGTCCTATGTTGTGCTGTTACAGGAGGATTTCCTGTGATTGTAGTTGGAAGTTTTGCCTGTTTTCAACTTTAGACGGAAGATGAGGCATCGCCGGGCTTAAGGCCTTTTGCCGTGTCTTCCACTTTCATTTTAAAGAAAATAAAGTGAACTGAACTGGAATGAAATATCTAAAAGCATGTAAGAACTGAACGTTCTGCGCGTAATTATGCCGCGAAAAATTCTGTCCCCTCTTTCATTACCAAGACGGCCCGACAGACGACGACACAGCCGTGCTGGCTAACGTTAAGTAGACCTTTTTTTAAATGGCGTTACCAACGGACCACCTTAAGCAGAGATTTACTCTTAAAAAACCCGTTATCAGAAGTGACAAAGAAATTTCAATGTTCTGAAACTCATCAATATCTATGTACACAGTCCCATTTTTTTTCAGTAATACCCCGCGAGCTTTGATTGCTCAGTCGGTCAGCGCCATGACGGAGCTCCGGAAGCGAGAGTAGCGACATGGCGCATGCGCACAAGGCCCTCTCCCAGAGCGAACGTCGTCTGCTCGCTATGATTTCCGCCGTTGTTATAACATTGCGACCCCTACGTTACACTAAGTCAGTGCGTGTGTGAGCTGTTGCGGCGTGTTCCTCACAAAAAAAAGTCATGAAAATTTGAACGCTTCCTTCTCCCACCAGATGCAAACTTGTGACCGAACGGGTTAAACTCCCCTCCGACACCGCACCACGAATCACCTCGAGATCTCCAAGCCGATCCCGGCGCATTTCGCGCCGTCAAGAGACGACTTTCGTTCTCCCGAGTTTCCTCCCGGACAAGTTTCGGTGGGCGTGGACCCAGTAGCACGGTCATGAATCACGGAGGCCGCTCTCCTGCGACGGGTGTAACGGGATCTCGAAGTCCTCTATTACATAGAAAGGAGCCGATGCGCTCCCCAGCACATCGGCTCCTTTCGCGCGTGGAGGGCGGATAAATATGATGGAGCGCGTGTGTAGGCGAGTGAACACGCCCTTGGGACTAACGCTTCTCGTCGTCTTTCACGATCGCGCCCTCTCGCGGAGTGGAACATTGACGAAAGTTGAGATTCTGCCTTGGGAACCATCCATTTTTGTCGCCGCTTCATCACATCTATACCTATACTTGGCAGATATTTTTGTGATTTTTTTTGTCTGAGCGTTTGGATTTTTTTTGCATTTTTTGTTGAGATTGCTCTGACATTTTGAAGTCTGTTTGTTTTTACGCAACCCATAAAACGACTCCGGCACCACAGTCGTTTTGTGACTATTTCGACGAGTTACATGCGCTGGAGAGGTTGCCTTGCCTGCAAACTTCTCGGAAGCGAAGGTATTTTGGCGCGATGTATAGCCAAAATTTATTGGCCCACAGCGCCGAGGGTGACCGCGTTTTCAAAATTCTAAAACATGATATGGATATTATTTATGCTGGGCTAGCTACACGCCTCTTCGTAATTAAAGAGCTCAACATGATGATGCTGATGGATTTTTATGGCGCAAGGCCATCTGTGGCCAAAGAGTGCCGTGGCACAGGGTATTTTCTTCTACTCAAGGTGTAGTCAAAGACCCATTTCCCAAGCATTTAACCCTGCAGAAGCCGAGCACCAGGCCAGGGAAAAGCTTGTACCACCGGTGGGTACCCGATTGTATCACCGGTGGGTACCCGGCGGCACAGGGGATCGAACCCCGCACCGCCCGCATGCGAGGCGGATGATCAGACCACTAGGCCACAGGTGCGGTCATTAAGGAGCTTAACATTGATAGTTTAAAAGTTAACTATTCAATATTAGGCTACCAGCCTGCTAGTTAGCGCGTTTAAGCTGTATTCTGGTCTACTACACTGCTGACAATGATATGCCGAAAAAAGCGCTATTCTAAATCAAAAAGCCTGCTTTTAAGAGTTGTGTAAAGTCTTAGGTGAAACACCCTGTATATTCTCTTGATCATGCACTAAATCCTCAGTTAGCACTTGTGTTGTTTTGGGCGCAGTGATTTTTTTTATATGTATGTAAGGTAGAGAGGGGGGGGGGGGGGGGCGTAATGCAGTTTCTTACAGTAAAATATGTTTCTTTCTTGCGGTGATCTCGCTAACGATTGTGTTTCTCCCTTTCTCTATTTCCCCTACAGAAATGCTCGGATGCCAGCGTAACAAAGATTGATAACTCCACTTTTGCCCGCACCGTGCCTTCAGCAGAACTGGTAAGGAGACGACCCAATGTTTTCGTGGTTCCTGTGCTCAAAAGCGGGCTGTTGGCTTAATTGAGAGAGAGTAGACTATAATGTAGACTAAAGTAGACTAAAGCTGGGAATTTTAATCTTTGTATTCGGGAACTGTGGCGTCGGCATTAACTGCTGCTGCAAAAGCCAGTGAATATATTTATCCATCGATCCATGAATAGGCGCATAAATTACTCGCTCGTGACGTCATGGGTGCCATGATGGCGAACCGCGCATAGCTTCCACTGTGCAGGCCTGTCCAGCTGGAGACAACCGGAATATACCGGGTGACTTTTTTTAACGTTTAGAGATTTTAGTTTACAAAACCCTGAGATATACGTCGATGCGGTCTGTGCAGAGGGGCTGTGCAACAATGTCGACATTATGTACGTGATTGGGCTCAATTAATAAACTCCTGATTACCTAAGATAACAAATCAGTTTTTGTTTGTTATGGGAGCAGGATTGTATTGCGAAACGGAAGGCCGTCAACATCGAAGGCGAGCCCAGTTTTTAAATTTTCAGAATCGGCATACTGGTTCGAAATATCGAGCTTCGAAAATACGCTTTTGAAAGCTCGTTGAGTTGCCATTCCCCCGTTGCACGTTATCATAATGGCTGAATTGGGCGTGTTATTATCGCCGATATCACGTTGACTTATTACACATCCCAAAATACACAACCCAAGTTTGTAATGCCTGGATTTAAAATGCGAGCTCCGCCATTTTATAAATGTGCTAAGCAGGAAAGCCAACATACCGAGGTTCCAAAACCGTATAGTTTTGACTCGATATTTCGAGCCACAATGCCGATTCTGAAAAATTGAAAACTGGGTTTTCTTCCGATGTCGTTCAATTTCTCAGTATAATCTGGCTCCCTAAAATTAAAGTTTAAAAAGTTGATTAGTTTATTGGTCGTCTATTAAGCTCTGTCATGTACTTAACGTCCGCATTGCTGTACATCTTGACTTGCACAGGCCGCACAGACGTATCTCCCACTGTTTTTTTTTAAATTTGTAAGCGTAAAAAAAAAAACCGGCCGGTGTAAACGCGGAGGTTCTCGGTCAGCAACCGGTTTGCCAACGTGGCGGCTGCTTCGACATCGGTGCGAGCCGTCTGCAACCGAAAACTGTCAGCGGACCGGCGCGTTCATTCAGTGATCACCGCTTGACTGAGGTTTAAACGCCGTGACTAACGGGACCAGTGGGACGGAGCGTTATAGGAACAGCAACAGCATTTTACTTCACAGCTGGTTTAAGTGCGCCCTAGAAATGCCCCTATGCCGCACTCGTCGGCTAAGTCTGTGTACCTCACGCCAGAAGCTCAGTTGTAACTCGTCAGAACTGCACAGGTTTGTGAGCCGTCACCTCGCACCCATGCATAGCCCGAAAAAGCTGCCCGCGACGAAACGCCTCCGTCTGCTTTTTATCCCGCGCGCGGAGATTCGCCATCTTGGTGACAGATGGCGCCACGGGGTAATTTCGGCACCTGAACTTGTTTATTTGGAATGTCGTGGTATCCATCCCGATTTCGGTGCCGTCCGAGGAGGCACTAGAGTACGGGCATAATGAAGGTCACGTGAGTGTCCGCAGTATAGAGGTCAGCAAAAAACCTTTCAAGAACTGCTGGGTTGAAAGCAGGGAAAGGGACCTAGGAGTCGGAATCGGCATATACATAAAGGAACTGTAATTTGTACTTGAAAGAAAGGTTAATTTCATGCTAGTGATTATTCAGGAGCCCAGCATATACCGTTACGAAAAACAGCATCAGTCGAACGATACCGCCAGATGTACCCTCTGAGTATGGTTAATGTCGAACATGTTCATACCACGAGTTTCATGGTAGACTAAGCAAATCTCGAAAATAGGTTTTTGAGAAAAGCTCCACTTAGTGAGATGGCAGCGCACAAGCCAACACAGACAGGAAGAAGGGGACAAGCGCGTCCCCTTCTTTCTGTCTGTGTTTGCTTGTGCGCTGCCATTTCATAAACATACAAAACTAAATAGCCCAGTCTGCCAATTTACTCCACTTCTCGCATGCAAGGCTGAAGGTCAAATGGCGCCTGGATTTGACCTCTAACTGCAGGCTCGCTGCAGCTGCGGCTGTGACGTCATACCGCGTTACTTGACGCAGCTCTTGCCGCTCGTTCCGCCAGTTGTGTTACGCTATGCTATAACTCTCTAACAATAGAGAGTTATAGCACAGCGCGATCCGCGGTGCACCGCTGGGTTACACGCTGATTGGTCCTGACGCGTATGGCGCGGTGCCCCGAGGTAGCAGATCACGGATCGCGCTATGCTATAACTCTCTAATAATAGAGAGTTATAGCATAGCGCGATCCGCGGTGCACCGCTGGGTACACGCTGATTGGTCCTGACGCGTATGGCGCGGTGCCCCGAAGTAGCAGATCACGGATCGCGCTATGCTATAACTTTCTAATAATAGAGAGTTATAGCATAGCGCGATCCGCTGTGAACCGCTGGGTACACGCTGATTGGTCCTGACGCGTATGACGCGGTGCCCCGAAGTAGCAGATCACGGATCGCGCTATGCTATAACTTTCTAATAATAGAGAGTTATAGCATAGCGCGATCCGCTGTGAACCGCTGGGTACACGCTGATTGGTCCTGACGCGTATGACGCGGTGCCCCGAGGTAGCTTATCACGGTTCGCGCTATGCTATAACTCTCTAATAATAGAGAGTTATAGCACAGCGCGATCTGCGGTGCACCGCTGGGTACACGCTGATTGGTCCTGACGCGTATGGCGCGGTGCCCAGGGGTAGCAGATCGCGGATCGCGCTATGCTATAACTCTCTAGTAATAGAGAGTTATAGCACAGCGCGATCAGCGGTGCACTGCTGGGTACACGCTGATTGGTCCTGACGCGTGTGGCGCGGTGCCCCGAGGTAGCAGATCACGGATCGCGCTATGCTATCTCTCTAATAATAGAGAGTTATAGCACAGCGCGATCCGCGGTGCACCGCTGGGTACACGCTGATTGGTCCTGACGCGTATGGCGCGCACGCAGCCGATGGATACGTGGCGCCATCTGGCGCCCCCAGGGTGATCTACGCATGCGCAGTGGCGCCTCGTGGAAGTGGATCACAGTAGCGGATCGCGCTATGCTATCTATAACTCCCTACTGTGCCGCAAAAGCGATATTTTGTACCCCAAAAAGCCTCTCTTGAAAATCACCCCGAAACACCTGCAGTGTGCACCTGGTCAGTACAAACAGATGCGTCGCGCAGGTGGTCCGCAGCGTGACGGCGCTACTGCGCTTCTTCAACTGGCGCAAGTTCAGCATCTTGCACGAGCGCTCGACGCTACACACCACAGTGGCGCAGCACCTCGAGAAGCAGGCCAACACCGAGCGGGGCTTCACCATCAACTCCAACAACGCCTTCAGCTCGGAGCTGAGCTGCTGCGAGCTCAAGCAGGATTGCTGCCTCACGGCCATGACCAAGATACTCGAAGACACGTACCGCAAGACGCGCAGTGAGTACGGCCACCCACCCGAGGCATTTCTGTACGATGGCCGCTTCCTAAGTTGATCGTGGGGCCCTTTAACCTCTATAAAACTGGTCTATAGATTTTTTCTGTAGACTATATATATATATATATATATATATATATATATATATATATATATATATATATATATATATATATATATATATATATATATAGTGCATGTGTGTGTGCATGTGTTATGCCTTTTTCCCCTTCTCTCTTCCTCCTTTTAGTCCCCTAATCCCTCTTCCCCAGTGCAGGGTAGCCAACCGGAGCCCCTTTCTGGTTAACATCCCTGTCTTTCCCTCCTCCTCTTTATATATATATTAAAAACAAAGAAAAAATAGGAACGTTCCCTATGCACCTTCGTTTCGATGACTATTAGCTTCCTTCATATATCTATCTAATCTATCTGTATGTCTATCCGTTTATCCATATATATATATATATATATGTATATATATATATATATATATATATATATATATATATATATATATATATATATATATATATACATATATATATATATATATATATATATATATATATATATATATATATATATATATATATATAGATATAGCCCCGGTGGCTGAGTGATTATGGCGCTCGGCTGCTGGCCCCGAAAGACGCGGGTTCGATCCCGGCCGCGGCGGTCGAATTTCAATGAAGGCGGAATTCTAGAGGCCCGTGTACTGTGCGATGTCAGTGCACGTTAAAAGAACCCCAAGTGGTCGAAATTTCCGGAGCCCTTCGCTACGGCGTCTCTCATAGCCTGAGTCGCTTTGGGACGTTAAATCCCCATAAACCACACACACACACACACACACACACACACACACACACACACACACACACACACACACACACACACACACACACACACACACACACACACACACACACACACACACACACACACACACACACACACACACACACAAACAAACACACACGTCCACCGCTATGGACGAGGGTGGCGCTGGTGAACACAAAGTTCTCTTACACGCAAAACATAAATACCCACGAAAGAGCAGATTGGACAGCCGTCGCCGTAGCTCAGTTGGTAAGAGCACCGGACGCGATATTCGGAGGTCATGGGTTCGGATCCCACCGGCGGCATGGTTTTTTCTGCTGGTTTATAAGTAACTTTCTTTAAACCAATTGATTGGCATAAGAAATTGAAATATATATATATATATATATATATATATATATATATATATATATATATATATATATATATATATATATATATATATATGTATATATATATATCCTATGCCCCCTGGTTTACCAAAGTTTAAAGAACTATCCATATATATATATATATATATATATATATATATATATATATATATATATTAAGGAAGTCAGCAGTCACCGAAACCAGGGTGCATAGGGGAATGTCTTCTTCTTATATATATATATATATATATATATATATATATATATATATATATATATATATATATATATATATATATATATATATATATATATATATATATATATATATATATATATATATGTATATATATATATCCTATGCCCCCTGGTTTACCAAAGTTTAAAGAACTATCCATATATGATTGTTCAAAGCCCGTGGATCGCGGCATACGCGATTAAAGTTTCCCTGAGGACGTATATCGGCTCGCATAGGAATGTTTTTCGGTCAATAAGGTCTTGAGGCCGCATGGTTTTTTTTTTTTTCAGCCGAGTAAGAGGCAGCCATGAAGCATTTAGCTATAAATTGCCTAAGGTTCGAACCCTCGTCCCGACCTTTCAAGACTTGACTTCAAGTGCTCCACTAGTTTACGGCCGAGAAGCCAGCCACGTGGCCCGGACACTTTTCACCAAGGTTTCACACAGTTGCCGTCGCAGTACGGTCGTAATAATAATAATAATAATAATAATAATAATAATAATAATAATAATAATAATAATAATTGGTTTCTGGGGAAAGGAAATGGCGCAGTATCTGTCTCATATATCGTTGGACATCTGAACCGCGCCGTAAGGGAAGGGACAAGGGAGGGAGTGAAAGAAGAAGGGAAGACGGAGGTGCCGTAGTGGAGGGCTCCTCCGGAATAATTTCGACCACCTGGGGATCTCTAACGTGCACTGACATCGCACAGCACACGGGCGCCTTAGCGTTTTTCCCCCATAAAAACGCAGCCGCCGCGGTCGGGTTCGAACTCGGGAACTCCGGATCAGTAGTCGAGCGCCCTAACCACTGAGCCACCGCGGCGGGTAGTACTGTCGTGCACAAGACAGCCGCATAGGCCAAACTGAATATAGAAGCCCCTCAACTCGTGGCCGGTGTCAGCTGCGGTGCCGCACCCCGTGGTGTGACACTTCGCCGTTCCTGTTTCCACTTTGGGATGCAGTCCCAACGTGGCCGGATTAGGCGAAGGTCCCGCGGGCAGGACGCGTTATGTGGGTCGCGATAGGTGCGCCTTGGCTCTGGGAACTATAATCGCTTGCATGCGAGGGGTCGGGGTAGATAGCGTACTTTGAAAGCCGGGCGGGGCGTAGAGGTAAAGGGAGAGGAGAAGCGACCATCGCCTCTTGCCTGATGGTTACGGCGCCATTTCCTTTCCTCAAAACCACTTTTTTTTTTCTGCCCGAAATGTTTAATAATAATAATTGGTTTTTGGGTAAAGGAAATGGCGTAGTATCTGTCTCATATCGTTGGACAGCCGAAATGTTTCCGTAAATGTTTCTGTACGTACGATATGTGTTGACTTACGACAGTATGCTAATGAGGTGTCTCGTTAGAAAGAAAGAAAAAATAAAGAAGGAGAGAAGGAAAGAAATAGAGAAAGAAAGGAAGGAAGGAAGGAAGAAAGAAAAAAAGTTTATATAAAAATTGGTTGGATATAAGAAAAATAGCTGATGGCTTAGCTCTGTGAGGCCAAAATAGACGTAGCGAAAGCGCGGAGACTTCTGCATCGGAAGAGTGCATTCACTAGATGCGCCTGTATTCACGCTCGAAGCTTGAGCCGTCGTGGTGGAGTGGCTGCGTCTCCGCCTCAAACGCCAAAGGCCCTCCCTGGATCGATTCCGAGCCTCGGCACAGGTTTTTATTATTTATTATTCAGTGAGTGTGCGGGGGGCTTCAGTGGCTCCCGTAGATGCCGCCACCGAATACGTTTGTTAGCGGTTAAGCGCATTGGCAGGAGCAGGCAGAGGCAATAATAGTTGTTTTTTGGGGAAAAGGAAATGGCGCAGTATCTGTCTCATATATCGGCCGACACCTGAACCGCGCCGTAAGGGAAGGGATAAGGGAGGGAGTGAAAGAAGAAAGGAAGAAGGAGGTGCCGTAGTGGAGGGCTCCGGAATAATTTCGACCACCTGGGGATCTTTAACATGCACTGACATCGCACAGCACACGGGCGCCTTAGCGCTTTTCCTCCATAAAAACGCAGCCGCCGCGGTCGGGTTCGAACCCGGGAACTCCGGATCAGTAGCCGAGCGCCCTAACCACTGAGCCACCGCGGCGGGTACAGGCAGAGGCACTGATTCGGATTTGACAAAAACAATGCATGGCCTATTTAATGTCAAACTTTGATGCCGAAGTAAAAATAAAAAATTTGGTTCTTGAACTCGAGCCTAATGTTCCCCTAAATACTGAATTGCAGATGAGCCCGATTTCCTCGGGCAGCAGTCCAAGAACTTAACAGTCGCGCCGGAAAATGTTCCTCTGGTGTCCCGCCGAAATCCAACCCCGCGCGTTGTATTTTTGCACTTTTGCCTAGAGCCGGCCACCGCCGCTTGCAGCGTGCAAAGTTTCCTACGGCGCCCACCCCAGGGTGGCGGTGTTGGTGCAGTGCACAGGCAGCGACGAGACAGAGGAAAGCGTTGTGTCGCGCTCTAGTGCGCTCGCCCGAAATAGCCGCGTTATCGGAGCCATTCGACGTCTCGTCTTCGCTCTGGCATGTTGTCAGTGTTCCCGTCGGGCGCGCCCAGTTGTTTCCTTTTTTTTTTAATCTGCCTCTGCCCTTCTCTGTTCTGTAGCTCTCTCTCTCTCCCTCTCTCTCTCTCCCTGTCTTCCCTTTCAGTCGCGGTCAGTCTTTCCTCTGACCTTCGTATTTATCCTGAAACGCGCGCGCGCGCCTGTTTCCGCTTTGTATTACGCGAACGCTCGAGCCGTCGCCTCTTCTTGTTGCCCGCGCTGTTTTCCTCCAGGGCTTGCGCATGCTCGCGTTCTGTGTGTGTGTGCGCGGCAGTGGTGGTAAGAATTTTATTTGGTGCACTGGGATGGGTTTTAAGGTAGAGTGGAGGGTTCCACCCCTCCGCTGCTTGGGTGGTAGTCCTTATTTCGGGACACCGTTGGCGGCAGCCGCCGCCCGTACTCTTTGGACCAGAGCCCTCTGGGACTCCAGGTCCTAGCAGTCGGACAGGATCGCCTCCCAGCTAGCGCTTTCTCGTTGGATGATTTATTCTGTCTATCCCTGGATTTTTCTCTGCTGCTGTTGCTGATAGGAAGAAGGAGAAAGAAAAGTGCACGGGCCTGCCTGCTGGCTCAAGCCGAGCCACGCTCGCTGCCGCGTGCTGAAAGTAGGAGAGTTAAAGGATAGGAGAGGAAAGGTAGATAGATAGATAGATAGATAGATAGATAGATAGATAGATAGATAGATAGATAGATAGATAGATAGATAGATAGATAGATAGATAGATAGATAGATAGATAGATAGATAGATAGATAGATAGATAGATAGATAGATAGATAGATAGATAGATAGATAGATAGATAGATAGATAGATAGATAGATAGATAGATAGATAGATAGATAGATAGACGGACGGACGGACGGACGGACGGACGGACGGACGGACGGACGGACGGACGGACGGACGGACGGACGGACGGACGGACGGACGGACGGACGGACGGACGGACGGACGGACGGACGGACGGACGGACGGACGGACGGACGGACGGACGGACGGACGGACGGACGGACGGACGGACGGACGGATAGCTAGCCCCGGGCCGATCCCGGAGGCAGTGCAATACCGGGCCGACCCGTGCCAGAGTGCGTCTAGGACTCCGCCATGTTCCAAAAATAAGTTCTATATCTTAGGTCCAAGGACCAGCAGCAGATATTAAATTAGGTGTCAGGTATCAGGCCATATAAGCTTGTGGATTTTTCTCTGGCAGGTCCATACCGCATGTGGTATCCGTCTGCCTACGTGTCACAGATTTTGCAGTACCCCGAAAAAGTCGAGTCTGTATGTTTTAAAATAGCAGGGCTTAGGGGTTACTCCATTTGCACCCTTCTGAGGTGTTGTTCCTCAGTTCTATTCAGGCCCCTGGCGGGCTCTATGAAAGTCTGCCCTCTGAGGCGCAGATATGTTGCGATATGCGCGTAAGTCGAAAGCGGATGCGGTACAGGAGTACCGACAGTCTGGGAATCGACCATTTGCGGGAAAGTTTCTGCGCATGCGCGGTGAAGGCGCAACCAGCGCCCTCTGTAGGCGATTTGGTTATGGTTGGAAAACATGAGCCGACAGTGCATTCCTGCGCTGTAGTGCGGCGACTGATGTGAGTAATAATAATAATTGGTTTTGGGGGGAAAGTAAATGGCGCAGTATCTGTCTCATATATCGTTGGACACCTGAACCGCACCGTAAGGGAAGGGATAAAGGAGGGAGTGAAAGAAGAAAGGAAGAAGGAGGTGCCCTAGTGGAGGGCTCCGGAATAATTTCGACCGCCTGGGGTTCTTTAACGTGCACTGACATCGCACAGCACACGGGCGCCTTAGCGTTTTTCCTCGCGCTGTAGATGCCCTCTTGCATAGGGCCCGCCGCGTCTACATAGTGCGTCCCATTTTTGCTGCCGTAGTGCTTCTCGATAGCTCTAGCTTCTCTTCTACCTTGATTGTGTTCCGGATGCATGCAGTCCGATTTGGCCCTGCAATATACCAGGCGTCTCACGGAAGGCCTCCACTAGGTTTTAAAAATAGGTTTTTGAGGTAAAGAGAAGTTTGTCTGGGCATAGTAACAGTAGTTCTGAAAGACGTCAGAAAACAGGCGAGTCTTGTTAATTATAGTAAAGTGATTAACTAAATTTCGAAAGTTAACTTTTTAACTGTACCCGCCGCGGTGGCTCAGTGGTTAGGGCGCTCGACTACTACTGATCCGGAGTTCCCAGGTTAGAACCGGACCGCGGCGGCTGCGTTTTTATGGGGGAAAAACGCTAAGGCGCCCGTGTGCTGTGCGATATCAGAGCACGTTAAAGATCCCCAGGTGGTCGAAATTATTCCGGAGCCCTCCACTACGGCACCTCTCTCTTCCCTTCTTCTTTCACTCCCTCCCTTATCCCTTCCCATACGGCGCGGTTCGGGTGTCCAACGATATATGAGACAGATACTGCGCCATTTCCTTTCCCCAAAAACCAATTATTATTATTATTTAACTGTTACATATAGGCGCCTGATTGAAATTATAGATTTGTAGCCGGCCGCTAGTAATAGCTGTATCAATTTTTATAAATTCGAATACGCGTTTGCCTTCGCCGCTGTGGGGTCGACAAATTTGAGCCATATTTCTCGCGCAATTTGAAAACCGCGCGCCTGCGGAGAGCGCACAGCGGCGTCCGTCACTCCATGGCGCACGTATCACGTGACGGTCTCTGCCCCGTCCGCGCTGGAGCAGCGAGGTGGGTGGCCAGGAACGGTGAGCATCGCAAAGCGGGCGAGGCATATGAATGAATGCATGAATGAATGAATGAATGAATGAATGAATGAACTTTATTCCCGTCATCATGGGGCCTCACGGTACGGGCGCAGCAATTAGGAGGGGCTGCCTCCCAGCCGGCTCTCAGCACCGGCGATCACGGAGTCTTGTAGTAAGCTGTCTCCGCCTGAGGGAAGAGCGAGAGGGTGGGGCACAGAATGTCACGTGTCACGAAGTTGAAAGGCGCGGTAACATACCGTGGAGGAAAGGATTGAGGAAGGTGTGAAAGGTGGCAGGGAGTGAACCATTTCGTTCGACGTTACTAATGAATGAACTCAGTTCTATGTCAAGCGGCAATCGTAACATTTTGTCGCGAGCCTCCTTTTTAGAGCGTCATAATAATAATAATAATAATAATAATAATAATAATAATAATAATAATAATAATAATAATAATTGGTTTTGGGGGAAAGAAAATGGCGCAGTATCTATCTCATATATATCGTTGGACACCCGAACCGCGCCGTAAGTGAAGGGATAAAGGAGGGAGTGAAAGAAGAAAGGAATAGGAGGTGCCGTAGTGGAGGGCTCCGGAATAATTTCTGCCACCTGGGGATCTTTAACGTGCACTGACATCGCACAGCACACGGGCGCCTTAGCGTTTTTCCTCCATAAAAACGCAGCCGCCGCGGTCGGGTTCGAACCCGGGAGCTCCGGATCAGTAGTCGAGCGCCCTAACCACTGAGCCACCGCGGCGGGTTAGAGCGTCAGCTCGTTCCTCAGTTTCGCTCCGTCGTCATCGGCGTCCGCAGCGCCACCTGCCGCGCTGGACAGGTGGCGAGGTGTAGAGAGGGAAATTCGCCCCGCCGGACGTCTCTAAGTTCTCTGGCGGTACATAGTGATTATTTTGGTGCAGATTACGTGATTTTGAAAAGATCGGCATTGGCAGATTTTTTTTTTTCGTCTTTGGAGCCGCTGCGGTGGCTGAGTGGTTATGGCGCTCGGCTGATGGCCCGAAAGACGCGGGTTCGATCCTGGCCGCGGCGGTTGAACTTCGATGGGGGCGAAATTCTAGAAGCCCGTGTGCTGTGCGATGTCAGTGCACGTTAAAGAACCCCAGGTGGTCGAAATTTGCGGAGCCCTCCACTGCGGCATCTCTCATAGCCTGAGTCGCTTTGGGATGTTAAACCCCGTAAACCATAAACCATTTTTCGTCTTCATTCGCGGTATCGCGAGTCCTATTAACGGCTGCCGCCGTGATTATCAGAAGTGGTATGCGTGTCAGAGCGACCGCCACTGTCACTCAGTATATGGGAATTGTGGGGGTGGCAATGCCGGGACGTATGATAAATGACTGTATATGATTCGCCCATTTAACATGTGTGCCTTTCCGTGCAGTATACGTGTACATGGGCAATTATCGGGACCTGTACACGCTGCTCATCGCCATGCGCATGCGCGGACTCACGGACAACGCCGAGTATCTGGTCATCATGATCGACCACGACATCCTATCATGGGAGGACTTCAACGTGAACTTCTTCGGTAGGTGGCCTTCTTATGCTCTGATAATTCTCATTACCAGCAAAATTTGGGACCACCTTGCTCGGGACAGCGCCCAGCCAGTGCCGCTAAGCCTAGCGGCCTACAACCTTGTTCTCCAGCCGTTCGGTCGTTCTCTTTCAATTACGTCATGAATGATGTAAAGGTGCAATTTTTTTATGTTCAAAGACCTGTGCCACGTGGTGGCAGCCAAGGGAACTAAAAGTGCATGTTCCAAATTCTTGGTAAATTCCTGTGGACGTCCCGTCCGTGGACGTCCACAAGACGTCCAAGGCAGTTTCAATGCTTACTGAGTTGGCCCATCATGGCATAAGTTAGTGCGAGGCCACAAGGTGTCACGGACATTTTGCTATGTTTGTTTAAGTTGCCTGTAACATCCTGTTATTAATAGATGCAGTGTTATGATGAAACAGAGGATTAATTCCAAGTAAAGGTTAGCGTTACAGGGTCTGGCAGAGAATAGCATGGATAGATTGACAAACTTGCACCAATATGGTAGCTGCAGTCATCTCAGAACATGGCTGATTGTAGTTCATGTAATGTATGTTGCACTGTGCACATATCCTGCATCGATGAATGATGCAAATGGGGTCTTTATGATGTCTGTCGGAGTCTCTGAAAGCATTGCATGCACTCCTGTTGGCAGCATTAAGAAATGTACCAATTGTAGCAAGGCATGCTCGCTCAGCATAGACCACACGCTACATTCGACTTTGCATCCATGGTATTGAATGGTGATTGCATTGGAACCTATATCATTTGTTTTGGAACAACTAACAGTATGTAGTCTTTCCTTTCTTCGGTCATCATTTGTTAGTAAAGGACTATAAACACCTTATTTTAGTTGCATGTCCTCTTCTCTGTTATGATGCATAGGACAGTGTACATGGACCACCATGTGGTGTTTGCCTGCGACCGCTGCATAACTTATAATTAAATTTCTTCACTCATGCTGTTTAGGTTTCATCACTAAAACGATGGCTGTGGCATGTGAGAAGTTTTAGGTCACGTGAGGCATCAAAAAACCTGCAGTATAACTGCTGATGTGTTGTTTCTTGTTATTCCAACTCTTAAAGTTGGCTTGCTTAAGAACTGCAGTGAATTAAAACCTTGTGTCAGAGGTTATATTATTCATGCCTCACATGACCTGAACACTCCTTACACATCACAGCCATCATTCAGTTGCTGGAACCAAAACCAAAACAGCATCAAGAAATTAAATTAAACGCTATCTAGCAGACTTAGGGGAATACCATGGAGTGATCCATGTAAATGCCTAATGCATCATTTGAAGAAGAAAAGATGCAAACAAAAATTTGGTGTCTATAGTCCTTTAAGCTTCGATGCAACCTTCTTCAGGCAGGCAGAGCGCTCAAGCAAACCCATTGCAGCTCGTTCAGCTGGTTGACTGCAATCATACAGTATCGTGACACGCACCCCACGTCGTGCAGCCAATGTGCAGGGGAAGGACATCCGGGCACTGAACGACGCGTGCAGCCAGCTGATGGTCATCGTGCCCAGGCCTCCCGCCGGCGAGTTCTATTCCAACTTCACTGAGCACGTGCGAGAGAACAACCGGAAGGAGCCCTTCAAGTTTCCTCCTGGGCTGGCCTCCTTCAAGATGGTTCGTGCCACGACACTTATCACTGTTCGCCATTGCCAGCTGTCTTGTTCATTTCAGGCCATGCTACATATAAGTTTGTACTTCACATTTTTTCTTTTGTCTTAAGCCTTGTGATAACTGTTTAGTTGCACGAAGGGAATTTCAACAACAGACGTGCTAGCCTTCACTTGCTTATAGACTAATCTGCTCGTTAGTCTGCAGATGCCTCTCAAATGTTCGCCACCTAGCTACATTCTAGGCTACATGAAACTGTTTCATGGGTGTGCACCAGTTCAAGTGTTACAACAGTTAACCATCACAACTGGTTGAAAAGCAACAGACGGTGTGTGTTTGTTATTTTTTGTTCAGGCTGCATATCGTATACGATGAACCATCGACAAACTGCATGCCAGTGAGAGCACCTCAGAGTGACTATTACAGCTATTACAACAGCATAACTATTACAATCTGCATGAGCAGGATAGGTGGTGTATAGATACATAAATTAATCAGTCAGTCAATTATTCGTCTTGTCAAATAACTTTAAAAGCATCATAACTGTGCATCAAGGTGCACAATGCTGGAGAGGGTTCCGAAGCTTCACTGTCGTGTCAATTCCAATGAAGCTTTGGTGGAAACCCTGGTTTCTCGCTCAGGGGTAGCATAATGTTGAAGTAGTTTAGCTAACTGGATAACAGGGGTGGATTTATGAGTAAATCATGGGAGGGGCTGTATTTTCGTAATGCACTCCTTAAACATTTTCTCGTGAGGGCCCCCCCACCACCATTAAATATTTCTTTACTGTAAAAACCCTCGCCTTTTACAAGTATGCATCATTGATCTCTCTAGAGTGCCCTTCTGGGCCTCCTTTTGGCTTTGGGTATCTCAAGGAGTATCCATAATTTTTCATGCCCAGCGGTCCCCGTGAAGGAGACTGATAATAGACAAATAGCAGCTTGGGGTACATTATATGTGTTCGCATTGCCACTTGTGGACTGTATAAATGCGCGGCACAGCTTTGACGGACTTTGCATTTGATAAAAGTATTTTTCTGTTTTCCTTGTCACACATTTAACAGCACAGCATCGATGAATCTCTCAGGCATTTTGCTGTCCTCCTAGGGCTAAGTGGGAGTGATTGCTTTCACAGTTAATTCTCTGATAGTGACAGCGGTGCATGTGCTGCATCCTTTGTGCAGCACATCACGGAGTACGCGTCATACCTGTACGACTCAGTGATGCTGTACGCGGACGCCGTGGCAACGCTCATCCACAAGAACCACAGTATCACCGATGGCCGAGCCGTCATCCGGGAAATTATTTCCAGGAAGCGCTACAAGAGTGAGTAGTTCCGTTCTGCTTGTTTTCTTAATTAAAAATGTGCATATTCCAGCCCCCTTTGTGATGTCTGTACATCGTAATATTTTTGAGCCGGAAACATACATTCACCAGCTAGTCAAGGAGTTAAACTGCTTTCTGGCGGGGGCCGTGCATTTGTATTGGGGCTTTTGGGCATGTAACACCTGTGGCCATGTTAGCAGGCGCACTTAACGAGAGGGTGGGGGCCAAACAGCTTTAAAAATAGCGACCGCCATGTTTGAGACCAGAGGCATGGTGCGAAAACTTGCGTGTTCATCTAATGCTCTTATCGCCACCTGCCCCAGTTTGCACTGAAGAAGCTGTAGCAGCACCATCACCGGCGGCAGTGCAGTGAAAGACTGCTGTTGCTTGGTGTCACCCGTGTTCACGCATTGAAGCCAGCAATGGTGCTGCTACAAAGCTGTGAGATCCCCTCTTTGGCATGGCTCCGCAGTCACGTGACGGGCAGCTTATCTATTTGCTACCACAATTAGCTGGCCAGATTGGTGATGGGGGTGGGGTTGGGGTGGGGGGAGGAGGAAGAGCATGGGGACTATTTCGTGTAACGTAATCAAGATTGTCCCTCAAAGCAGTGTATGCATGCTGTGGTGGTGGTGCGGTGCAGGCGTGACCAACGCCGAGATGAGCATCACGGAGAACGGTGACGTGGAGGGCAACTACACCGTGCTCGCCTTCCTGCCCATTGCCGATGAAGAGGCAAAGCGGATGGGTGAACGCCTCGCCAAAATTCGCCACGAGGACACGCTGAGTATCACGCGCCTCTTCCAGCCCATCGGTGGCTTCAAGTACGGCGAAGGGAACGTCGCCGTAAGTGCAGCGTTCGCTCGCGCGGTTGTCATGCACGCAGTGAGCTCACAAATGTAAAGACCTGGGGAAAAGTTTTCGGGCCACAAGTGTTGCTTTTCGGCCATGTTCCATTACTTTTGTTAATGGAGCTAGCATGACCTTCTACAAGCACAGCTCAAAACGCGACCATCTGTGCGTTAATTACTTGTAATTCAAATGCTCCAGTTGGCAAAAAGGCAAAGACAAGTAATAAGTGACTAATGACCGCACTGGATTTCTGCATTATATAACTGAGAAAAAATTAATCCAGTAATTCATCCTGTAGAAAACAATATTCTCCGAAAGAAAACCTACATTTGCACTCTGAAATAAACATCGAAAACGGCGAATTTTCAGAAAATTCAAAACTGCTAACTTTATGTGGTTTGAACAATTTTGACCAAGGCAATGCCGCCCAATGCAAACGTTTTCAAACCATAGTGCGTCCGCATTTGGTTTTCGGTCGCTGGCGCGCACTGACTGTGGGACGGCTCTGATAATTAGTGACCTATCAAGATCATTATTACTGATCGACACATTCTGAAGCAAACACTAACGAATGGCACCGATTACTGCGTCACACCGCATGCTCACAGCAGTCATAGGCAGCTGGAGACCTGCAACAGATGGTACACTCGAGATGGTACGTTGCGAAACCCAGTTGGGCACTTGCAACATAAAGGATGTGTTCCACCTAAGGCTTTCTGCAATTTTTAAAAACAGGCTTTTTGAGTTAGAAGACGAGCACTTTTTTTTGGCACAGCATTGTCAGCAGCGTAGTGCGTCAGAATACAGTTAAAGCCTGTTTCATATGCAAGTGGAAACACTCGCGATTCCTGCCGCCAAGGCACGAAAACCGGTTCAAGCAGTTTTGGCGGCTTAGGTGGCCAGAGTTGCATGGTTCCAACAAGATGGAAATTTTTTGTCGTGACGCACTGCTCAGTAGCTCAATTCGCTGTGTCACTAGCATGTCAAATAACTGAAGACATGCCAACTAATAGGCTGTTCAACTAATATTGAATGATTGATGTTTTACAACTATTACTATCAAGCTGCTTATTTATTGAGAAGCACATAGCCCACAGTAAGAATTTCTAAACCGTGATTACCCTCGCCGCCGTGACTGAACAAGCCTCGACCATTTCTCGCGCCATTCAAAAATCTCGTGCGTGCGGACAGTGAACATTGACGTCCGTCAAATCATGTCACTCCATGGCGCACATGCCACGTGACACTTAATCTCTTCCCTGCCCGCAATGCAGGGCTGCACCACTCTACGCCACTTCGCTGCTTGAGCGCGGGTAAGGCAGAGATTGTCACATGGCACATGCGCCATGAAATGATGCAATTTGATGGATGTCGCTGTTCACCGTCCGCAGGCGTGCTATTTTCAAATGAAGCACCCTGCATAGCTGCATAATGATACCCTTCCAGAGAGTGTGTATGAGTAGGAGACCTTCCTACCACCACCACTCCTCCCGTGCCCGTGGTGAGTTAGGTTTTTAACTCCCAGATGTTCTCTCGTTGTCAAAACGAAGCGCAGACAGAAGACAGAAAAAATAAGGAGTTGTCATGCTGGCAAGCCTAACATATGCTTATTCTTCCTCTCTCCTTCTTTTCACGTTCTTATCAATGGCGGGGCACGAAGGAGTTTGAGCAGAGCACCAACAGCAATGCTTTGTGGAAGAATGGGCAGCCACCCCTAGAAGAACCACCGTGCGGCTACGACGGCTCCGGATGCATTGCACCTCTGGGTGAGCTTTTCTTGTTGCCTCGACGCAATAACCAGTGGAGCTCTTGGGAGGGCAGAGGAGTGGTGTGCATGCACAGAGCGTCCATGTAACAGAAGCAAAATCTTCGTGGCTTCCGGCTGCAAAGACCTCAGATTACACTCGCTATAATTCCACCTATGTACAGAACCTACACTTGGTGGGCTGTTATTGTGTTGTAGTGGACATGAGGCTGCGGCTAGCACAAAGCAGCAATAACTGAAGGCAACACTGCAAGAATTTTAGGCTGTTGCAAGTCGGTGCAGGTGCACCAGGTGAAAGGGCGCCGAGACTACAACACGAGAAAGAAGATGTTAGTAGTGTGTGCTTGTGCACCTTCTTTCTTGTGCTTATGTCTTCCTCACACCTTCTCATGTTGAGTCATTTGGAGGTACTGACGTAAACAGAGAAACTAGTACAGAAGTTCTAATTTTATGAGAGGATAAGTTATTAGAAATAAAATTTGTCTAATAACTAAGGCACATTCTTCTTTTATAATGATCCACATTAGGCATAGTTGCATGATTGGGAGTTTGAGCTGTGTTTCGTGGAAATTTCCAAGAAATCCTGACAGGCTTTCATTCTGTTAAAGGGCAGAGATGGAAAGCTGAACTATGGTCCCAAGAATACTTCTGGACTTCCTTTCACTTGAGTGGAAGTTGGAAGTGTGCATAGCGAAGGTGTGAGGGTGCTAACAGTGCAGTGAGAGGGGAAAATAATGTTGCAACTTGAAATGAGAAAATTCAGCGCGACGAATTAAGGCAGTGTGCATGAGGTGGACCTTAATGATGGAAAGGCCTTAATGACAGCAATTACCTGTTCCTGCAGTTCTAGCTGGTTCACGTTGAGTTTCTTTGGTGTTAATGGATAGATTGTGCGATGAGAACACCGGGGGCGCTGCAAGGATTTCGACTTGGTCAGCATTGTGAACTGGATGTTGACATGTAATACGAAGCACTATGCTGGTTAGTTGGCCTTTACAGCATACACTTTTCCTCTTTGTTCATTCGTTATTGTTCCACACTGGTTCCAGATAATCGACGGGAGATATTAGCCAGCGTGCTTGGCGTCCTACTCATTCTAGTGTCCGTCTTCGCAACCGTTGTCTACAGGTAAGAACTGCTGCCATAATTCTCTTGATTCTATATTTCAGGACAGTCTGTTGATTTGGGTGAACATGAAACTAATTTAATTGGGCAGTGGCCTAAATGCTTTTCACCACATGCATACCATCCCCAGAAAGAATGGATATCGCAGCATTAGCTGTATTAACCTAGTTTCCTGTGTTTCGCGTTGTCGCCATTGGTGTCCCGTCCAAATACCCCAAAGTGTAGGAAGACCCAGAGCAAAGAAAACGATTGCTGCCTGCTCTCTAATCTCCGACGAAGGCCAACTGGAGTAACCATGATGTGGAGCGTTACATCCCCTCAGCCTGAATCCACCTAATCATTGTAATCATTGTAGCCCTCTTATAACAATAAACACAGTGGTCATAACGCAGTGCCAGGCATCATTGTTAATCATGTCGCAAATGAGTCTCTGTTTTAGTGCGCTGCACCTAAAAGTTTACTCCCTGAAAGTATATTACTTTATTGATTTGTTTAAGGATACTACAAGCCTGAAATAGGCTCTGTATGCATTGTGGCTCATGCAGCCTTGTGTTAGCATTTACTGCCACCTCGCTAACCTTGCCACGAACGCAGAAACTGGAAGTACGAGCAAGAGATCGCAGGCCTCCTGTGGATGATTGACAAGCGTGACTTGGAACCTCTCACAAACCTGACAGGCCCCAAGCATGGAATCAGCAAGGTGAGGCGCCACGCTGATATGGCGTGGGCTGCACTTTGGGAGACAGTATCAGTCATTGTCATCATCACCACTAGCATCCACCTGTTCCTGCTCAATGCGTTGAGGGGAATTTTTGAGGAGTAGATTTCAATTAAGTAAAGTACCGGTTATTGTTACCAACCGCTGGAGTGCACACGTCTTTCATGTGCGATGACGACTGTGCCGCTCTGCAGCTTCGTGTCTTCTCTATCTCCCCTTCTTGGTTAGCTCAGCATTCTCAACCAGATGGTGAGCGACTCGCGGCTGATGAACCTCTCCGAGGACACGTACCGCTACCGAGGCACCATGACATATGTCAAGAAGCTCTCCTACCACCGCCGGTCGGCCGACATCCCACGGGCCCTCAAGAAGGAGATGAAGCTGGTGAGGGTGACTGGCTGGTGCCTTTGTCTGCATTATGCTGGTTTTTCATGGAGGGGCTGTTGGTGCTGATGTAAGGGCTGTTTCGCTGATGTGTGCTGGAGGTCTCGTCTTGTTTGCTGCGCTTCACATATAGGGTCGCCAACACAGTTGTCATCAAGGCTGCTAGTTGTTTCCTGTAGTCCGGCTGTTAGCAAATCAGTTCCGCTGTGTCTGCCAGCATTTTACGTAGTAACATGTCACGTGACCAGCCTTGAAGTTGTCACATGGTGACTTGCAGCCACACGGTGCTGGTCACCACGCGATCAGCGCCGTGACGTGAGCTGGCAAGAACCCCAAGTGACCGCACTGGCTACGTGACGGTTCACTGTGACATCACCGTGTGCATGCCTCGAAAAGAAGGCGATGACGAGCAATTGTGAGTACACAAATTGCAAAACCATGCAATGGCTGCACTGGATAAGCACTTTAATGGGAAGCATACTTGTCGAACCGTTTTTCTTGTGGTAAACTGCACAAGCAACTTTCTCTGATGTACGTGGCGTCACCGCTTTGCCTTTTCACCAATGGCGATGTAATCCAGGTGGGGAGGGACTGGGTGTTGTCAGAAATAGGTTATATGATGTCATGTGGTGCTGTGAAAATAAAGTTTAATATGATTTTATTAGCTTTAAATTTGTCTTGCAATATGCATCTTCTGACTAAGCGAGTTAATTCAATATAAACAGGTACACCTGGTGTGGCGTTAAATCTACGGAGCCATCTAATTGGAACTGCAATGGGGAAAAGATGAATTGTTTCAGTTTGAGTATCTGGGCTTTTTCAAGTGACTTATCAATGCTTTCGGGGCTCTTTTTTTTTTTTTCCCCTAGATGCGAGAGCTTCACAACGAGAACCTGAACCCGTTTGTGGGAGCATGCGTGGAGCCAAACTGCATATATGTTGTCTCCGAGATGTGCTTCAAGGGTAACCTGCAAGTATGTACCACAAAAAGTGACCTTGTATATTCACCCTTCTCTTAATTAGATGTCTCATCAGCATGAAGATAGCCAATAATATGTATGCATCGACCAACCACTTGTCTTATCGGATGAAAAAGCCAAGAAACCACAGAAGCGATACATCACATGCTAACACTTTGTGAAGGCTGGTTTTTCTTTTCCTTTAGTCACACCAGGCCCTGCGCCATACGTTCAAGTGGCCAACCAGCATCAGGTGTAATGAACATTTGCCTTAAAGGCACCGGTTGTGCTGTGGTCTTTGGTCACTAGGCTGTTGCTGTATTGCTTTTTTGCTGCATGCAGTAATATAGGGAACCTCTGTCATAAACTACCCGAACGTGCTTATCTCGAAATATCGGTAATGTCAAGAGTATATCTCATCACACAATGCATTCCAGTAGGTATACCTGGCGATTGTTGCTGCCTATCTGAAAATTTTTTCCTAACAAAATTCAAATATCTATAATTTTGGCCTCTGAAAACTAAAAAAAACAGTCATCAGACAGCAGTTTCCGTGGCCCGTAAACCGTGTAAACCAATAATAATGCAGCAATGCAACTAACAAATCTTTGCTTGTTGTACTTTGCATGATTTGGCACTATCGCATATGGGCTTTGTTGCCAGAACGTTGCTTGGAGGGTTATTGGCGGGAATTCGATGTCATTAAATGTGGATGTTATATGATGCACAAACAAAAACCTCGCATAACTAAGTGCTTTTTTTTCCCTCTAGGACATTCTTGAAAATGACGCCATAAGGCTGGACAACATGTTCATCGCTTCTTTTGTGTTCGACATCATAAAGGTATGCACTGAAGCTTTGGGTTTCAGATGTGTTTTACAGGGGACGCAGTGTTCAGAACAAATAAAGAAAGCGTTGGTATCAAAGTAATTCTGCTTAGCCACTTATTGTTCTAGTTTGGTCATTCTGTTTCAGACTGCCAATTTAGGTGCTGTGCTGCTTATGAACAGGCAGCACAGAGAGCAGGCCGTGCAAAACTTTTGATAAAGAGATTGAAAGGTGCTACATATAGTTTAATATAACTCATGTCTACAATGAAGCTTCACTCACATTCAGAAGTGCCGAACAGAATTCCTCAGTGACAAAAAGTAGACCGTTGTTAAAGCTTTTCTTTTTACCTAAACTATAATTATAACCTAAACCTAAATTATAAGCTCAATAATTTTGATGCTTCTGGCTTGTTTGACTCAATCAAACACTAAAAAATGCTTTTGTACTCCTAAACAAGAACCTGATCACAAGACAGAATACAGTAGAATCTCGGTGATACAGACCCGGTTGATACGAATTTCGCGATGATAAGAATTCGCGAAATTCCCCGGCCAGAGTGCATTGTGTAGAATGTGCAGAATTTCGGATGCTCCAAACTCTCTCCCTTGCCTCTACGGATGATAGAAACGTGCGATTCACGACTGCACCCTCGAGTAATAAGCGCTGCCCACACATCGTCGACATCGCGATCGGTAATCGCGTGGTATGCATCGTGCACGGTGAGCGGCGGTGCGTGGCCCACACATAGCCAAACTCGCGATCGCTAATCATGCAGTACGCACCGCGAGTAGTGAACTGTGGCTGCACAGCAACGAATAAATCTCGTCAGCCGTAAGCAGATCTGTGTCAACGCATTTTTCATGCTTCTGCATACGAATTTTGTTTGTTTTAATGATACAAAATTTTGGATGATAGGAATTTTTTCGTGACCCCGAGAGATTCGCATCACCGAGATTGTGCTGTAATAAGCGCAGTAATTTTCATTCTTCTAGCTTGTTTGATCCAGTCAAACATTAAAAATGATTTCATACAGTGTTGTAGTTGGACAGTGGAGTAATACAAGATGCCATGACAGAACTGTGGCTGCACAGCAACGAATAAATTTCATCAGCCGTAAGCAGATCTGTGTGAATGCATTTTTCATGCTTCTGCATACGAATTTTGTTTGTTGTAATGATACAAAATTTTGGATGATAGGAATTTTTTCGCGACCCCGAGAGATTCGCATCACCGAGATTGTGCTGTAATAAGCGCAGTAATTTTCATTCTTCTAGCTTGTTTGATACAGTCAAACATTAAAAATGATTACATACAGTGTTGTAGTTGGACAGTGGAGTAATACAGGATGCCATGGACCTTGGCCCACTGTTAACCACTGCTGTGTCTTTAAGTTGTATCCTACTATAATAACTTTTAAAAGGGTCGTGACATCATCGTTCACCACATTACAGTTTTGTATTGAAGTAGATGATACTTTAGCTTACCATTTTATTTCTGAAGTTTAGCGTGCTGGACACATTCTTTATTCTGCAATAAGTGACTGAAATTGAAACAAAGCTCCTTCCACCAACATCAACCGCCATCTTGAAATGCTTCTTGTGACAGCGTGAACTGACACCACAGTGGCCGGCACTGATGAGCTTTCGACAGATTACATGAACAGTGCTCACAGGTCCAACAATAAATGTGGCCTTGCATGCAAGCCATCATAACTGCTAATGATTACTGGGCAGATTCGTTAAAAGAACTCACAGATTGTCATGCAACAAAGGTTCTGGCTCCATATTCACTTTAGGCACAACTGCCAGAATCTATGACAACAATGGCACAAAGTGAAGTTTAGAAATATTCTGAGAAACTTTCTCCCAGCCAAGAAAACCACATTTGATGGCCTATAATTCCTACTCGAGGAACCCATATACATTTCACAAGACGGTGCTGGCATACACACGGCTATCTTTGAATGCAGTGCGAAGTTTGCGTCATTGTACAGCTCAGTTTGCTGTCATGCGCAGTGCTGTAGTGCAACTTTGCTATGCCGCATGCTTGCATGCAGCTTAGCATAATTTAATGTTTTTGGCGAACCTTGCCATGTTTTTTTTTATAAGTGAGCATGTTTGTGAAGGGTTCCGTGCTTAGGCGTTTGCTTACTGTATTTGCTTCTTAAGTAACAGAGTACGTGTGAACAGCTTGCAAGGTCAACTGCTGATGCTAAACGGAGCTCACGCCACCAGGAACTGCTGGCTTTCTGTAATCGCGGCTGGCCAGATATATCACATCACTCACAATCGAAAGTGTTCTGCTCCATCCTGGCCATTATATTTTTCGAGGTGGGCAGGGGCTGCTGTCGTGGCAAACTGTGTGGAAGCATGCCTTTTTTCTCATATCCAACTGTAATGTCTAGCGAATCATTCCAAAGAAAAAAACATGCAACCTAAATTTGGCGTCTCTTCAAAATGGAGATAGAGCTTTCCATGACATTCCATATCCCACTGTGTTGCTGCGTCGCAGGGTCTGCATTATCTGCATGAGAGTGATCTGCGTGTGCACGGGAACCTCAAGTCTACCAACGTGCTTGTCACCAACCTGTGGGTGCTGCGGCTGACAAACTTCGGTCTAATGGAGCTGAGGTCTGCCAACGCCGCGTCACGAGCCCACAAAGACGACAAGGATGTCTACCGGATGTACCGCAGTAAGAATGCTGTAATTACTTTGGCACGGTGATAGTTACACACTAGACAAAATTGCAATAGGTTTAGGATATAGTTCAGGAACCATTATCTGAAAAAATCGTGGCGTGCAAAATGTCAGTGAGAATTGCCGCAGCTATACGCCACGGATCACGTGATGATGACATCATTCTGTGCTAACATCGTTATCTCCATGCAGTACACCTTTAACACTTGACACTGTAAAAAGGAAGAATTGTTATATCTCTTGATGTGGATTTCTGTTCTGGTGACAAGGCACCGACTTGTCAGTGCCATGTTGTGTAGAATCAAGCTCGTGGGATAGGTTCTAGAAATAGCAGGGGAGAGTTATTAGTAGAGTTCACAGATAGAAATAATTTACGGATCATGAATACCTTCTTCTGCAAACAAGAGAACAGGAAGTGGACATGGAAGAGCCCCAATGGTGAGACTAAAAATGAAATTGACTTCATACTATGCGCTCAACCTGGCATCTTTCAGGATGCAGATGTCCTCGGAAAGATGTGTTGTAGCGACCACAGAATGGTAAGGTCTTGAATTAGTTTAAGCTTGAAGAGGGAATGGAAGAAGCTAGTGAAGAGGAAGTCCATTAACGAGTTAGCGGTAAGAGGGAAAGCACAAGAATTCAGGATATCACTGCAAAACAGATAGTCGGCTTTAACTGAGGCAGACGATCTTATGTTCTTACAATGAACGGTAATCTGACAGCCATCATTATGGAGTGTGCAAGTAGAAGTAGGCGGTGGGACGGTTCGACAAGACACCAACAAGTTATCTCAGGAGACGAAAGATCTGATTAAGAAAGGCAAAAGCATGAAAGCGTCTAACGCTACCAACAAAATGGAACTGACAGAGCTACCGAAGTTAATAGGCGCAAGGCAACCGACATAAGGAAGTTCAATATGGAGTGAATCGAGCATGCTCTAAAGAACGGAGGTAGCCTAAAAGCGGTGAAGAGGAAGCTAGGCATACGTAAAAACCAGACGTATGCGCTAAGAGACAAGGGGGGCAATGTCATTAGCAATATGGATAAGATAGTTAAAGTAGCCGAAGAGTTCTACACAAATATGTACAGTAGCCAATGTAATCATAGCGTTAATTAAAGAAACAGTAGCGCAGAGCAATGTGTCATCCCGTCAGTAACGAAAGAGGAAGTAAAGAAAGCCTTAGGAGCAATAGAAAGGGGTAAGCAGCTGGGGAGGATCAGGTAACAGCAGATCTGTTGAAGGATGGAAGGGAGATCGTTCTAGAAAAACTAGCCACCCTGTATACGCAATGCTTTATGACCTCAACCGTACCAGAAGCATGGAAGAATGCCAGCATTATCTTAATTCATAAGAAGGGAGACGCCAAGAATTTGAAGAATTATAGACCGATCAGCTTACTACTGTTACTTACAAGGTATTTACTAAGGTAATCGCTAATAGAGTCAGGGCAACCTTAGACTTTAATCAACCAAATGATCAGGCAGCCTTTCGTAAAGGGTATCCTGCAATAGATCATATTCACACTATCAATCAGGTGATAGAAAAATGCGCAGAATATAACCAACCTCTATAAATAGCCTTCATTGATTACGAGAAAGCATTCGACTCAGTGGAATCCTCAGCAGTCATAGCGGCATTGCGTAATCAGGGTGTAGAAGGGCCTTATGTCAAAATACTGAAAAATATATATAGCACCTGCACAGCTACCATAGTCCTCCATAAAGTCAGCAATAAAGTTCCAATAAGGAAGGGCGTCAGGCAAGGAGACACGATCTCGCCAATGCTGTTCACCGCATGTTTACAGGAGGCATTTCGAGGCCTGAATTGGGAACAGTTGGGGATAGGATTTAATGAATAGTACCTAAATAATCTGCGATTCGTTGATGACATTGCCTTGCTGAGTCACTCAGGAGATTAATTGCAAAGCATGATCAATGATTTAGATAGGCAGAGCAGAACGGTGGGTCTAAAAATTAACATGCAGAAAACCAAAGTAGCTTTCAACAGCCTAGCAAGGGAACAGCAGTTCACTATCAAAAGCGAGGTGCTGGAAGTGGTAAACGAATATGTCTACTTAGGGCATGTAGCAACAGCTGATCTGGATCATCTGATAATCTGCTAGAAGGATAAGAGTCGGGTGGAGTGCATATGGCAGGGTCTCTCAGATCATGAATAGCAGTTTACCAATATCCCTCAAGAGAAAAGTGTACAAGAGCTGTATCTTACCGGTACTCACCTTCGGGGCGGAAATGGGGAGGTTAACGAAAAGGGTTCAGCTTAAGTTAAGGACAACGCAGCGAGCCATGGAAAGAAAAATGATAGGTGTAACGTTAAGAGACCGGAAGCAGGCAGAGTGGGTGAGGGAGCAAACGTGGGCTAATGACATCCTATTCGAAATCAAGAGGAGGAAATGGGCTTGGGCAGGGCATGCGATGAGAACGCAAGACAACCACTGGTCCTTAAGGGTAACGGAGTGGATTCTAAGAGTAGGCAAGCGTAGCAGGGGCCGGCTGAAGGTTAGGTGGGCAGGTGAGATTAAGAAGTTCGCAGGTATAGGGTGGGCGCAGCTGGCAAAGGACCGGGTTAACTGGAGAGACATGGGAGGGGCCTTTGCCCTGCAGTGGGCGCAGTCAGGCTGATGATGGTGATGACGATGATATAGCCATACGCATGTTCGATGCTTTCACAGTGTTTCCTGATGTTGTCGGCATCAACAAGTGACTTGTGTATGCAGTGTGCCGGTTGATTGTGCTTTTTTTTTTGGCTTCACCGCGACCTTGTTTATTGTATGGCGAAGCAACCTTTACAGGCAGCAGTTGTTGGTGGCATACTCGCCATTTTATCCAGAGTGTTGCAAGTCATGCAACTGCAGAGCTTCCTGACTGGCCTTAATGCTGGAAACATACCACCTGCCCTGACAGGTAGTTGAATGTAGCAGGATGAGGTGGAAGGTCATCAAAGCCTATCATGTTTTAAAAATGAAGATTGGTTTTGAGGACGCAGTAACAGTCTTGCTTCTCGGTGGACACCTCAGCCGCACCATGAGGGAGGGAATTGGAAGGGAGTGAAAGAAGGAATAGAGAAAGAGGTGCCACAGTGGAGTGCTGCGGAGTGACTTCCACCACCTGGGGATCTTTAACGTGCTCCGACGTCACACACCATGCGGATGCCTTTTGCCTATCGCATCCATAGGTGGCCGCCGCGATCGGGTATCCTATATCATGCTGCATTGCTGACCTATGAGAATATTCTCTGGTGCAAGTAGTGGTGGTTTTACTAAGAAAGAAAAGGTGCAGCAATAGGCTCCGAATTAATTTTGGCTGCCTGGTGTACGTTCTTTAAGTGCTCTGACATCATACGTTTCTGCATTTCACTTCCATTGAAATCCGGCTACTGCGGCTGGGATTGGATGCAGTTACATCATGCTTGACAGCCAGACGTCGCGATCGTGACCACTGAACCACTGCAGCAAGATTTGGTGCATTAGACTGTCTGTTTGAGCTAACAACGCAAGAATGCAGCCTAGTTTGCATTGGCTCGTAGTGGAAAACCGTCCTGCCTGAGGGCACAATAAGAGTACAATAAGACTGTTAGCATATGATTGTTGGGCCAAAACGATGTAACGCGCTTCATCTTGCCTTGTGCTGTTTATCGTAACTACCATTTGATTGGAGTTTTCTTTTGCCCACAAGCAGCACTGTTTTTTTTTTCCACTGTGAACAGTATTGGAGCACTAGTTCACACCTCTGCACCCCGTTTCAGCCACATTATCCAGAACTACCTGCCAGAGTCGTCAAGTAGCATGTTACGCCGACTGCGCTGACAACGATTACGATGTGGAATCCATAAACAAGCGCCTAAGAGCTGCGCTCTAAAAGCAGCTGTTACATTCTACCTCTCTGTATAATTACACTGCCCAGGCGGTATCCTCTTAAGAGCCTTTACACTCTTGCACATGACATTCAGGGACCGTTCTAGCAGGAGCCTTTCTTCACTGTGGTGCGCTTTCCTGGGATCGTTATGAAAACTACACAGCTAATTTCAGCTCATTACTGGTCGAGGGTAGACCGTAGGAAATTTTGTGGCCAAACAGTTATCTGTTCTGCCAGATATTAAGGAAGTCTTTTAATGAAACCGCTTTCTTCAAAAGCCAGCAGATTACGTTGTTTCAAGAAGCGGACACTTTCACTTCGGAAGTCTCACTTAGCGTTAGCTTTCTACTTTAGCTTTAGCTTTCATTGTGCCATTCCTTCTCTACTATACTGTCACCCCTTTCAGCAGTGCTGCATCTCTCACGCAGGTCAGCTATGGCGATCGCCCGAGGTGCTGCGCAACCCGGCCCAGTACCCGCGGGGAAGTCAGAAGGATGACATCTATGCGTTCGCTATCATCTTGCATGAAATCATCGCCCGCCAAGGACCTTGGGGGAGCACAGGCCAGGAACCAAAGGGTAAGTGCAGAATGCTATGGTGTCCTTACAATTCTCTTCAAGTGCGCACAACATATAATGCCGACAGCAGTGCCTGATGCGCAGCTTCCTGCTGTCTGGCAGTGCACCTGGGATGCATTATGTCTTTTTTTGCTGGTATTTAGGCGTGGCACATTTTCTTTTCATTTCATTCATTTTTATCGAATTTGCTTCCAACTGCATACCCGGGCATGTGGACCCAAATTCGCAAGGTCATTGAGGAGTCAAGGAAATGGGTCAGAAACGTTGGATCACAGCACATTTATGAGGAGAAAGTACACAAAAATGTAGAATTTTCAACTGTAGGGAAAAAGCAACACAGCTGCATTACCATTAGTCTCTACCTTTGGCTTCGTTCTGAGTTCTCTGGAGCTGAGTTCTCTTAGTTTTGACGCTCCATTGGTGGTGTTTCCTCAGCGGCTTAACTGGCTGAAAAATAGCCAGCATTAAATAATGTTGCCAAAATCAAGGGTATGGAGTGTAAGAAGCTGATTATTTTTCTCTAAATATACCAGTGCAAATGGCGAATGCTGGTGCATTCCAGTGCGAATAGCCGAGAATGCTTGGCACAGTGCTTGGCTCAGTGCTAACCGTGGCGACCTGCGACAATCCTTTGCAGCCATCGTGGATAAAGTGAAGGCCGGCATGGATCCCCCCTTCCGGCCACCGGTGTCAGACCTTCAGTGCCAGGACTATGTGCTCAACGTCATCACTGACTGCTGGGCTGAGAAGCCCGACGCGCGGCCTGAGTTGAGCCAGGTCCAGGAGCGCCTCAAAAAAATGCGGCAGGGCTTGTAAGTGCATTTTGGCCATGCATTACAGCTTAGAACTGCAATATTATTGCTGCTTGACCCGGCTTTGAACACTAAATTGTTGTGAGGTGCTTTTGCGGTTGCATGGTCTGGTGTATCATGCAGTGCAAGAGTATGCATCGCGTATTGCATGAGGTCAGTGCTGAAAAATACAGCAAAACCTCGTTGATACGTTCCCGGTTCGTGCGCTCAAAATCGCGGACATTAAAAATGTCCCTTAGAGTTACACTATATATATTTTTCCTGCTTAATACGTTCCTGGAAAAAACAATTTCCCGTCTACTACATTTAAAATTTCAACAAATTGTGGTCGTGTAATACGTTTATTGACCAACCGCACATGTGCAAACATACAAGTGGGCCAAATGAGAGGGCACACGACATGCTTTTTGCGGAAGTCACCTGCCGTGGTGGCTTCTCTGCAGCACCTCGGTCCAACGAGGCGAAACCATCATCAAGAACAAAAAAAATAAAAATGCCGCGCTAGCATTCGCGACGGCCGTTTCTGCGGGGGCGCGATATGAAGAGGAGAAACGCTGAGATTTATTAGTGGTGCATAAGGGAAAGGAGGTGAAGCATCGTGACCTACAGCGATGCACTTATATACGAACGGGCCGGGTCTGGGAAACGCAGCTTAAAAAGCAGAAACACTGCAACATTCAGCCTCCGTGTTGGCTTTCTCACATCACTTGGGGGGAAGGGGGGGAAGGGGGGGGGGGGCTTTCTCACATCACATCACATCACTTGCATTTCTCAAAATCAGGCCATTATAATCATACGTTTTCCCGGATAATACGTTTTTTCCCGCAGATAAAAAAAAAACGTGTCAACGAGGTTTTACTGTACTCATACTTGTGGTTGTGCATTTCTCTGGCAAAACTGATCAAGGTAAAAGCTTAATTAATTCATCCAGGTAGCAGGACATTATACAAAGTTTTACGATAATGGTGCTACAGTCAGGGAGAGGATTAATGAAATAATGTTGACCTTCCAAGTTGTCGAAATCACGATCGTCATAAGTAAGGAGAGGTGTTTCAGAAGCAGAACATGCTTTTTTTACGCAGCAATCAGTTAAACTGTGTTTTTTTGCATGAATGAGGCTACCAATAAATCTGGCTACCCGTCAGTGAAGTTTGTGTGCCTGGCTGCTAAGCAGTGATAAAGCTAATTTTGTACCATTACAATATTCAGATCACATGTCTATTTCTGCAGGAAGCCAAACATTATGGACAACTTAATGTCTTTGATGGAAAAGTACGCCAACAACTTGGAGGACCTGGTGGCTGAGAGAACCTCCTTATTGGAAGAGGAAAAGAAGAAAACAGAGGCCTTGCTTCATCGCATGCTGCCAAAGTCAGTACCTGTTTCTTCTTTTTTCATAGACTAGATGTTTAAACGTGGTCCTGAAGAGTAAGATCTCGGCAATAATGCCACGGATTCACTCTGTAATTTTTCGGTAGAGAAAATTGCCTTCAGACATCAAATTAGTTTGGTATGGTATGGTTAGGTATGGTATGGTATGTGGGGTTGAACATCCAAAATGTGCATGTAGGCTATGAGAGATGCTATAATAGAGAGCTGCTGATTAATTTCAACCACCGGGAGTTCTGTAATGTACAGTCATATACAGAAATTTTCAGGATGCGAGTTTGCTGAAAAATTAATTGATATCTGCATTGCATTGTTAGCCACCAATCTGTTGTTTATTCCATTGGATGGAGCACGCATGTCCCCTCATGCTTCTATGGTTTTCATTGACCTGCTTTGCTTCACTGCGTTAAAATAATTTGTTTTTCCGCAAATCCGCCTCACGTCAACTGATATTGCACAGCACATGAACATTTCTGCATTTCACTTGCACTGAAATGCATCCTCCGTGTCCTGGATTCGATCCTGCATCCCTAGATTCAGCAGTTGAATGCCATATCCACTGAGCCACCACAGCGGGTGGACATTAAATTGGGTGATGGGAACTAAGTTGCAATTGCGGTGCACTTGTACCTTACTGTTCTGCAGGGGTTACAGAAAATGCAGTACAGTGGACGTTTCCTGTATTTACAAGAGAGAGCGAGAGACTCTTTACAAGACTTGCTTTGTGTTTTAGTGCACCATTTGTGTTGAACATTTAGCTTGAGATGTGAAGTATGATTGTACGGACTAATAGACTGTTTTAGTTGAACGGAGCGACGGTCCCGCTCCGCTCACGGTAGCACATTAAGCGGTAGCAGAGTGCTGACACTGAAATCGTTTTTAGTTGTACGTGAAACGAATTTCCCTTAGCAGAGGAGGGCTCTCGTAGTGCCCTCTGTGCAACTAAACTGGAAGCACTACATTTGATAAACTGTATAGGGTCATTATTTCTTTTTATACTGTAAAACATACTCTTTATTATACCATTTTATATGCACTAGAAAATAATATAGGCAGCAGAAATGTTTTTAACATATATATTGATGTACTTCGACAAGTCGGGTCTTCTCGATATCCAAGGCAAGCCAACAGCAGCTCTAAGCAGCTCTAGCCAAGGTTGTACTAGTTTTTCCTGACGTTGATGTTGATTTCACGAGCCACTATACATATATACGTACATCTTCTACATTTGCTACATCTACAAAGATGATGCCAAAGCCGAATTAGAACCGCTGGCAGAAAAAGTCGACGACGAACACTGCGTGCTTGCCTCGCTGGGGGCAGTCATCTTGCTCCGCTGCCGGGCGCCGTCTCGCTAGGCTCGCTCCGCTAGGGTTGTCAGCGAGCGGAACGGGAGGTGCGCTCCGATAGCCCGCTCAGGGCCAAGCGGGCTGCGCGTGCGCAGTTGTGTTCCCGCTGGGCTGCCTGAGCAGAGCGGGACGCCGCTCCGGTCAACTAAAACTGTCTATTAAGTAAATCTCAAATGTTTAAGCATTACATTTAATGTTCAGTGCTACTACTGTTGTTCCCTGTCTTTTGCATTATCTTTCTTCATGCCTGGGGCATTTACATTTTGCCTGCCGGCCTTCAACATTGAGTTGAAAATAAATGAAGTGACAATCTTTCCCACTGCTCAAAAGCACACTGATATATGCTTCTTTGTCTGCAGTAAAAAAACTTCCAGAATGTCTTTTGTTCACAGTTATCAATTTATTGAAAGTAATAAATATTGCTCTACATCACTCATGTACCAAGTGTTAGTTTTCTCCAAACCTTTTTGCAGGACTGTGGCCCTCCAGCTGATGCGCGGCCAGAAGGTGGTGCCTGAAAGCTTTGATTCCGTCACCATCTACTTCAGCGACATTGTCGGCTTCACAGAAATGTCAGCTTCCAGCACACCATTAGAGGCATGCATTTCGCTTTGTTTTATTTCATTTACATATGTTGACATGTTTTTCCAGAAACCAGCCACGTTAAGTATTTTTGCTCATAACTTTGTGATATCTATCGCTTATTTTCATGCTAACATTATTGTGACTGTTAGCAGCCCTCTAAATGAATGCCGATGATGTGATCATTGTGCCACTTGTTTGTTTTTAGGTTAATGATCCTGAATCGGAATTTCACTACTGTTCACTACAAGGGACACACGTGCACTCTCATTCAAGTCACAGGTGTCTGTTTTCTGTGAACTGCTGTGACAAATGATATCTGCAGCCTAAGCTAAAAGATGGTTGTTATTGGCTTGTTTGTGTTGAATTTTATGTCTGACGTGAGCTTGTCATTGCCTTAGGAGAAAACACTGCTACTTGCCAGGGCCTAGCTTGCACCTTGGCTGCAAAGTTTTGAGATGTGCGGGCTCAGGAGCAAATTTATTGTAGCACTGCCATGCGACCAAGTTACCTGGTATTGATGCCAGCAGATGAGGCATGCTTGTCCTCTCATAACTTGCGTGCGGTGTAGCTCAAATTTAGGGCGATAGTACAGTATGGCTGCTAATAGTGCTACTAAGTTGCTTCAAGTACAGTTTGGTGTTGGTGTTAGAAACCTGTTCCATTCACTCATGATGTTACTTGCACACTTGTGTACTGTTCGTAACAGCTGGCACTGTCATTGCATGCAGGTAGTGAACTTCTTGAACGAGCTGTACACATGCTTCGACTCCATCATCCACCACTACGATGTATACAAGGTGGAAACCATCGGTGACGCCTACATGGTGGTCAGCGGGCTACCGGTGCGCAATGGTGACTTGCACGCTAGTGAGGTGGCCTCTATGGCACTCGAGATCCTAGATGCGGTGCGCCACTTCACCATCCGACACCGACCCGGTGCGGCTCTCAAGCTCCGCATTGGCATCCACTCTGGGCCTGTGGTCGCGGGTGTGGTGGGCCTTACCATGCCGCGGTACTGCTTGTTCGGTGACACCGTCAACACTGCCTCGCGCATGGAGTCCAATGGAGAAGGTATGTCCACTTCTTGTGGTTCTATGCACCGCACTGCTAACTTCAGCAAAGTTTTGGCCTGCAGAAATTTTGTTCATCTGTGTGGCTAAGTTACCGTATTTACTCGCATAATGATCGCACTTTTTTTTTTAAAATACTGACGCAAATTTCGGGGTGCGATCATTACGCGGGGTAAATTTTCTACAAAAAATTTTTGAGCACCGAAAACGCAAACAAGTTGCAGGTCAGACGTCTTAGAACATATATCTCGATTACAACCAAAAATAAAAGCTGAGTAAGGCTTACCTTCGCAATAAACACGCACATTAAGCATCACATGGAGTGCACAATGCCCATTTATTTTTTTTTCGTCAGTACTCTAATCAAAGTCTGAATCCTCGCCATTCTCGCTTTCACTGCTGCACGACTCATCGGAAACGGCAGTGTCGTCGCTGGGAGCATCTTCACAATCCCATAGGAAGTCATCTTCTGTTCCATCCAAAGCGTTGGATATGCCTGTCTTCTTAAAACTCTTAGCCACTACCTCGTCGGGGATACTGCTCCACGCTTCTGTGATCCACGAGCACAGCATCTCCACGGATGGCCTTCTAATCTTTCCACTCGGCGTCAAATCATGCTGGCCCATCGCCATCCACTCAGCATAAAGTCGTCGAACGTTGTCCTTGAACGGTTTGTTCAGGGACACGTCGAGAGGCTGCAGCAGCGAAGTCAGGCCGCCAGGAATGACTGCAATGTCCGTGCGCAGCTCTTTCAGCTTGGCACGCACGCTGTCCACAAGGTGACCCCTAAAACTGTCCAAAACCAGAAGCGAGGGAAGCAGAAGTGCTCCTGGTCTTCTTCCCCAAACAGTCTTGATCCAGTCGACCATCAGGTCTGCAGTCATCCACCCTTTCATCTGTGCACGTATATGGATGCCACGGGGAAAGTTTCCCTTCGGAATAGTCTTCCGTTTGAAGATCACGTATGGTGGCAGCTTCCGCCCGTCGGCCGTCACAGCAAGCATGACTGTGCATCGCTGTTTTTCTGCGCCAGACGTCTTCACGAGGACGCTCCGAGCACCCTTCTCGTTCACAGTTGTATTCCGGGGCATGTCGAACGTCAGTGGAGTTTGATTGGCGTTTCCAATTTGCGACATGAGGTAACCGCATTTTTCGCGAAGCCTAGTGACGAAGTGATGGAAGTCTATCACTTTGCTTTCATACGCGGCTGGGAGCCGCTGGCACAACGACGTCCGCCGCCTCAGGGAAAGTCCATTCCGTCGCATAAAGCGAGTCGTCCAACCGGAGCTAGCGCAGAAATCCTTTGCGGCGATTCCCAGCTTCCTGGCAGTTGTGCGCGCCTGCGTCTGTATCATTTCTAATGACACTGCACAACCATCCTTGCGCAGGTCCCTCACGTATTCTAGGACCGCCTCCTCAACACGAGGGAACTTGCCCGTTTTGGGTCCACGGAAAGCCCGCCGTGTCTTGTTCGTAGCCATCAGCTTCTCGCGCTGCTTCTTCCAATAGCGTATCCTCATTTCGTCCACGCCGAAATGCCTACCAGCAGCGCGGTTGCCATGCTCCAGTGCATAGTCGACAGCCTTGAGCTTGAACGCGGCGGTGTAACTGGCATACCGCCCCATGGTGAAATGGCGTAAACTCGCACAAAAACACAAAGCACGCTAGGACGCTGCCGAATTGCAAAATGGCGAACGCCGCAAAGCATGGAATCATGGGAACTCCAACGTTACTAGACTAGGTTGGGAACTCGTCGGAATGCATTCGCTGCGGGATGACTGCAGATCAACCACCAGGCGGCTCCATGTTCGGGGTGCGATCATTACGCGGGGAATTTAAAAAATGTAATTTTGACCTCAAAATTCAGGGGTGCGATCATTACGCGAGTGCGATCATTATGCGAGTAAATACGGTAACAGGAGTCTGGTTTTGCTCTGTAATGATCTTAATCATTTTAAAATTCCCTTTGAAATCTCCCTGTGGGCTTTGTAGCACTTGAAAGTGAGCAGCGCAGATTTAGTTACCATGGGAATACGGCCCAAAATTGCACCTAAAAGTTTGTGCTTTGAAGGTGCCTTGATCTCATACGAGGCACATGAGTATGCCGTTCTCACACACACTATGCAGCACCTTTCAAATGTGACGTTCATTCTCATATGCAGTGAAGAATTTTAAGATCCCTGCACCGTACCTAAACTTTGCTGCAGGGATGGACAGTGTCTCGCTGCACGATTGGTTCATGCTACATAGGCAGGCTGTCTTGGAGGTTTGGAAATGATGCATGCTGGGCGTTGTTATGCATGTTGAAAATGCTAAGTGAAAGTATGTCCAGAGAGCCAAATTGCCATTATTCAAACGTTAAATGCACCTTTTTCCATATGGCCACTCTGCGCATACAAACCAGTCCTCATCTGACCTCTCCTAAGCTCTACTGGCTGAAAACAAACCCCTTGCTTATACCGTGCTTGAACAGTTCATGTTAGCAGTAGGCACAAGCGACATATGATGACAGCTGCAAGCGCACACCCACCATTTTGCATGTGCATGTAGTTCAGCCCTTGTGGAAGCAGATCATGCCTGCGGTGCCTACATGTGTTTATTTTCAACCGGTTTTCTGTGTAGCACACAAATTTTCACACACTCTCCAGTTTGTTCTTGCCAAGTTCCTGAAATTTAAATGTGAATGACCTGCTTTGGCCTCCTGCTGATGTGCCATTGAAAAGTGTCACACTGGGAACAACTTTTTCTTTTTCACAGCCCTGAAGATCCACATCAGTAGCCAGTGCCGGGAACTTCTTGTAAAAATTGGAGGCTACGACGTCATTGATCGGGGTCTTGTTAAGATGAAGGTAAGTGTACACAGTACTTCATTTTTCATGGCATTTATGGACGAAATATTTTATGAGGCGCAGTTTGGTTTTTAGGGTGTTTCAGGCATTCTTTGTTCTTTCTGTCAAAAATAATTTCGAGACTGCATAACTGGCACTAAATGAAGCTTGTCCATGATACTTTTATTCTTAGTTGGAACATCTGTAATTGGATGCCAATTTTTTTGAAGCAGATATTCAGCGTTGAATGAGCTTAATCTTAAGCCACTCAATTACTTTAACCCCTTTGCTGAGCCAAGTTATCATGGTAAACGTGTGAGATCGGTTTGTGTAGAAATTTTATTAACTTTGGGACTTCTGCAGCGTGGCAACTTTCAGAATTTTACAGTCCCAAAGAGTTTTGAACTACTGTTCAACATTATATTTTGTTTTGATATTAATTTATTAGATGAAAAAGCCTACCACTGAAGCAGCCTATCGTCTTTGGGAAAATGTGTCCAGTCTTACACGAGTCATTTCTAATCAGTGGGTGCCTAAGATTCAGTCAAAAGAATTGCTGTGATGTTCATTCAGCAACCAGTAGTGCTGGCGTGCTCTGCGCCCACATTATCATCATCATTGGCGTTGGTTATATTGATTACGAAACAAAGGCTCCTCCCATTCATGTACAATTTGCCAACAAGTTTCATCTTATCAGCCTACTCCACTCTCGGTAAAAATTAAAACATCTGTGTTCCACCTACAGGGCAAAGGCGAGCTGCGCACCTACTGGCTGCAGGGTCACATGGCGGGTCCACAGCATCGTCGCCCCGACGACGGTAGCCAATCCATGCCGGTGCCTCTGTTCAATGTCGGTGATGGTGGCGCAGCAGGTGGTGTCACTGCTGCACCTCATCGCAGCCCCAAGACCGAGGGCGGTCTGCCAAGGCGCGGGTCACTCATCCCCAAGCTGTCCGAACATGACACGGACTTACTAGGGGCGGGCCTGATGAATGGTTCCGTTATGGGTGGCATCCAGGCAGGTTGCTTCTTTATTCAATGTATACAGGATGTGCGAGCACTATATACTGATACTGAAGGCGACTTAGCATCGCAAATTTCACATCATAATCATTGGATGCGCATTTGTGGCGCTTGAGTTACTGGTACTGTTTTGGTGAGATTCTCCTATTTCCTTTCAAGGAATGGTACATACACAGCACTTCAAAGTACACTGCATTTCCGAGGGGCTCCACATACTCTACAAGAATTATGCTACTGGTTTGATTAATACATATCAGGTCTATGTTGGCTAGACAAAAAAGAACTGGCAACTGCTGGCGGCCTTCAATGTCCAAAGTGTCCAGAGGTTTTACTATGGCATCTGCTTAGTTAATGGCACATCGAACAGAGAGAGCAGGGGTACTCGGCCAAAGCATGCCCCTTATTATGCCGGGCATAATTAATCGTTCTCACGCCTGAGCTGAAATTTTCTGCTGTAAAGAATCAGGAGACGTGACAGTTGTCAGTGCCAAAAGTTGTACGAGATATAGAATTCTCTCCACTATAGTACTGCTTTCAGTGTGCTCATGTATATTTTCTTCCACAGGCACTGCACCGGTTGAAGCAGGATAGCCCAGGAATCCTAAGGACGAAGCCTTCCCGAGAGTCTTCCTTCACTCACAAAGGTCCGCGACGGCACGACCTCATGGACGCGCCTTCGTCGCGAACCAACAGCATGGCTGACCTTGACGGCGGCCTCGTGCTCCCACGCCGGAACGAGTCTTCACTGGCGCCCGCGAAAGACGAGTTTGGCTGTTCAAACCCCGACTTGGCTGTGCTCAGATCGCGGCAGTGGGCTGACCGAGGCAAGAATGGACTGAAAAGCCTTGACGAGAGCGCGAGACCCTTGCTCAGGGACGCTTCTACCAACTGCAACGGTGATGGGGGAGGCGGCGGCGGTCACCTTCTGTTGCTCGCAGAAGACGCCGCAAAGCGGTGGCGTTCTTGCGACGAGATCACCGCGCTCACACCCGCTCGTGATAAGCTGAAGAAAATGTTCACCGGGCTTTTGCGCACAAACACGTCGCGCGAAAAGTCGCGTGACTGGGACTCAACGGCAGTGGATGCGGGCGGGGGCCTGCCCAGGCTCGTCTGTGAGAGTGTTGAGGACACTGCAGAAAGCATCGTCTGACAAAGCGACGAGGACATGACGCAGGGAGCGTTATTTGAGTCTGAAACTCTTCACCACTGCGGCCCATCCTCAAACCTGTTTGAGATGCAGCCATCAAAACCTGTGGCTAAGGCACGCGCTTCCGCTAACCTCCACTGATAGGCTGTGGAGTTCACAAATTGAGGGCGTGTAAGTGCCAGCTCTTGAGAAACAGGAGGGCACGTCTTTCTAGTATTTAAGGGTGCTGTACACGCTCTCTTTACATTCATGATAAGCCTGCCAAGAAATTAGCACAGTGTATCCAAGGGAGTCCCCTAAAAACAAATGATTTTAAACAAAAACCACATGAAATTATACTTCAATTACACCCACTTCAACTTGCAGTAAAATTACTTACTTCTATTAATTACAGTTAATGCTAAATGTAATTATACCCCGGTCTTGGTCAAAATATGTTCACATTTTGGTGGACGAAGCTAAGGGTCAGTGTTGAATGTTGTGTAAGGCAAGTTTACAAGTCACATGAAATGAGCAGTGCAGCAAGTTGGTCACTTACTGTGAATATTAAGAGCAGTGCCAGATCCTCAGGGATTCAAACTGCCTTTGCTGAATACTTAGGTCATTTTTAACTGCCTATTCCTTAGCGAGAATGCGAGTGAGAATGTCCAGCTAAGCAGGAACAGCTGCTTTGGCCACACATGGCACAGTCAGCAGGAATTTCTGGGCTTCCATGTCAGCCAGTGGCAACAAGTGCGTGTATAGAGGTATACGGCTGCTTTACAGAAATTGGAGCAGCATGAAGAGTTATGCCCCAAGTGGAAACAAGAATTTAGCGTTATACAAAAGTAGCAAAAGCAGTGACCTTGAAGGACTGTTCTGCGGTGGCCACGTGTTGTGCTACCAGTTCGCCATGACTGGATTTTATTTTTCTGATGACGGTGTCTCGACTCAGCTGCTGTCATGGACGCCAGACAAACAACATACTTTTGTGCTTACAGTCTTGCTCAAGCAAGCTGGGACAATCCCTGTGCGACAGTCAGCGCTGTGTGAATTACCTTTGGCATCTACATTCCTATAGCTGAGTGTTGGTCACTGGGCAAGGCACAAGGGAGCCACGTGCTTATTTCCCCCCGGCAACTGCGACAAATTAGAACTCGCGAAACATCTCTGTGGACCTTCGACGCAAATAACAAGTGCCACAAAACAAGTGTGCTACTCTCAGTAGGGACTCTTTTTAACTGTGGACACAGATGCGGTGGAGTCACCTTTGTAGTTTTCTTTCTTGTTGCGAATGTTATTGCCAAAAACAAGCTTGCATGGTTCTTTGAAGTGTGTACCATGCGGCTGAGTATTGCGCTTCTCGAGTTTATTTTTTCTTTGCGCACACAGATTTGTGGTGCATATATATGACAGTGTGTATGCATTATGTGCTGGGAGCACCTGACAGTGTCAAAGCCGAGAAGTGTCTAGGTTTTTCTTTTGTACGTCCTCCTTTCAACTCGTGTTCTTTCCAGTGTCACCATGATGATGCATTACCAAGCTCTCGGTGTGTTTGCAGTTTCAATACACCATGAACAATTTAACTATTAATTTGTTCAAATTTTATCCACCCTTTGCCCTTTTTCAAATAATTTTCTATGTGTCAAAGTGCATCCTCATTCCAAGTCAAATGAATGAACAAGTGTGTTTCTATACGTGTTATATTATTTTCAAGGATATTTTGTTGGTTTCAGCACTGCAGTAACACTGCAAGAGCTGGCGTTACAATGTAAGTTGAGCTTAGTGTTTTTGAAGTTTAAAAACGCATTTGCCCCAGTGTTTTTCATAGTCACCTGTGTGTTGTGTCTGTAGTGTACGAGAACTTGCATTGTTTAGCATTCACTGAAGTTTGTATTTAATGTTTTCAGTGTGGTTTTTCCATGTGCCTGCGAAAACTGTGAATGACGTGTGTGTGTGTGAGCATCTTGTGTTCTCGCTTATGGGTTCAGTACCTGAAATGCAAGAGGAGAATCAAAGTTCTTTTTTTTTTTTCCAGAGAAATGGGGTTTGTCTCAATGAGAGCATGATAGCAATGGGCAAGAGCAGAGGGCTTTTTAGAACAACCGGGCTTCATTAGCAAGAAAGGAGATATTTCAAGTAGTCCTATTGGCTTTCTATCACATCAGTCTAACAGCATAGTAAATGGTAACACGTTGTTTTGTCAGTGCAAGGACGTCAAAATTTTTTTTCAGTTTCGCGTGCTTCCTGCAACTTTGTGATTATTGGCTTGGGAGGAAACTTTTGCCTCATGCCAGATTTCACTAATGCTTGCAGCTTAACTATGTGCCGCTTTTACTTACTAAATTAATGAATGCACTCACAGCTTTCTTTGCCAAATTGGCATTTGTTGTGATGCAGTTCCCAATGTAATGAACACAGCCCGCAAGTATTTCAGAATTTTTTTTTTTTAAGTGCTCTCGTTATGCGGGTAAATAACGTAAATATGTACTGTGGCACAGCAGAAAGACACTTATCGATGCCCTTTTCCTTATCAATATGGAGGAATCGCAAACACTGCAAGTGGCAACATGCTCTTAACTTTTCTGCCTTTGGCAGTTATGTGCCATTCAAGGAGTTTCTACCTATTCAGGGAATTTTAGGCATAAATTTAAATAAAAAGCAATCTTCAGTGCTCTTGGAAGAATTTTAAGAACCGAAGTTTTCTTGCTTTTTCTGAATTGCTAAATTTTCCAAACTGCTACAGTGAAAAAGGGCCAGAAATAGAGATTTTTAGGCCTGATTAACGGAATTTTCTATTATTACAACTTAGAACATCATCACTGGCCTTTGGAAATGAAGTTGAGTGCTATTTGCATATAAGCTGGAAATTTGCCTGTTTTACCGTCTTGCAACTTCTACGGCGATGATGTTGATCCATAGCCTTATGTCCTCTTGTATTCACCCTGAAATCTGTTTCTTAGCCTTGAATAGTGACAGAGTGTGGTAAGCTGTGTTATTCTATTGTTACTGTCCATTTGCTCCTTACTAGGCACGAGGCAAACAGTAATGCTGAAAGAGAGGTGGTGAGGTGAGGGCGTATGCATTACAACGAGCAATGTTAACATAGTCATGCACTTTCCATGTTGCTGTTATTGTTAACTTTTCATCATTTTAAGAGTGACTCGTGGGATTCACGACATTGTAGAGGAGTTGAAGGAAGTGCTCGTTTTTCTGATGCACTTGACAAACTCGGCACTTAGTAGAAACTGCATTTCTATCTGGAACATGTCTGGTATCTTGCATTACTGAAGGCAGACATAGCCACTCCTACATTTAGTCAAGTATTCTGTTGCACTTGATTACGTAACGTTAGGAAGTGAGAACAATATACGCACACTGTAAAATTTCACTAAAGCACCATTCACGAGTATTTTGACAAAGAAGAGAAGTCACTTCTTTCTTGAGTGAATTAGATCAGTGGCCCCTAAGTAAATAGCGACAAAATAGCACGACAATTACTACTTAGGAAATTTTATCGAAAGGAGCAAAAGCATTTGGCATAACTGCAATATAATTCTGTTCGAATCATCCAGGCACCTCCAGTTTTGGGAAGAAAGAATTGGGTAAATGGTCTCCGATCTGTACAGAAAAAGTAAACACTACTAAAGTGGCAAAGAAAAGGGTGCAGGCAGGCACAACTTAACTTCTCCGAGAGTCAGAGTACTCATTAAATACACAGTTAACTATGTATTGAATCCTACAAAGCACCATTGTGCTTTGTAGGAAAGGCTCAACTAATCAGTTCATGTTCCGTTAGGCTCTCACGGGACACAGCTACTGTAAGCTGCGTGTACAATTGCAGTAAACCATTTACAACTGCCTCAGGTCGCTGCATGAAATTACATCACAGTCTCAGCATTGCTTGCCTCCAAAATTTGTTGTGTGCCAGGATTGGCTGAGCAGCTCACAAGCATAAGCTTATTTGTAAGCTGTGACTTCTCATGTTAGGCATGCATTCAGAGACAGCAGCATTGATAGCAATGCCAGGTCGCTGTTGTCTTCACTCATTAGGGGATATCTTAGAAGTGAAGTTTCGAGATTTCTTTCAGTTTAGATAGTATCAAAATGAAGAAGGAATTTTTAAGTCCAGCGTCACTAAACAGCCAGGATAAGCAATGCTTGTGACCAGTTTACATTTAGCCCTCGAGCTGCGGCAACACCGTTGATCGATGTGAAACCAATTACAAATATATAGTTTTGTCTGGCTCTTGTGATGCAGTAGTCAGAGAAGTTGACAAAAAAGGCAAGTATAATGCCCGACATGGTGGCAGCCTGCTTCAGGCTATTCTGCTCGATAGAGGATCTCCCAAGTGTGGACAATCCAGAGAGGAGTTGTGAAGCACGTGCAACACAAAGCCAAGAGGCCACATCCCATCTGTCAGCAAAAAACAGAGGGAAGAGTAATAGTAAGGCAGTGTAACTATGGGCACAGGCCAGATTCTCTGCACATTTTTTCCTCAGCATAAGTCGATTTTGCATCTTCGACTAGTCCTGGAGGTGAGCGCTTTTAAACGCCTTTTTTGAAGCATATACAGCTGGAGTTTCATTTTTTTTTCCTCTGAGTACTGATGGAAAGCACAATGATTTGACCAGGATGTAACCACATCAGTTGCATGCACACCTCGTATCAGTGTCAGGTATAGAATGGCTTAACAAAATGACAGCCATCTGACAATGGTTACTTTGCACGGGCAGGACTAAAGAAAGTTTTTAGTGCATGAGGCATTTTTCTATTCCAGTAGCACAGTGTCAGAGCTGTGCATGTGTACGCAGATATGTGCATGCAAGAGAATGCTTCCAGCATTTGATGCTTAAATTGTAACTGATAATTTCTAAGCGCGTGTAGCATCCCTGGCATATCGGTTCTAAGTTAATGACACCAGGACTTCAGTAATGTGACCATGTTGCATTCGCTTATCTTAGCAGGGCCACAGGCGTGCTTTGTCCTATCAGTTCATGTGGCAGGCTGCTCAAAAGTGCATGCAGTCATCTAATGGGCATACATGCTTTAAAACAAGCATGACAATGTTTGTTGAAATCATTCGTTATTCTATGGTTATTTGTCTGGTTGTGTAAGTAATGGTAACGCACTTTTAGTAATAGAGATGAAGCGTACATTCACAAAAAAAAGCTGATGGTATTGAAAGCAACAGCATTATGCCAAGGACGCTAAAACGTCCCTGAAATACCGGTGGCACATGCGCCGCCTGAAAGTAATTATTTTTTCTAAGGACTTCATTTTGAAAGAACATCATTGGACTTTTTTGTACGTTCCTGTGCTTGATTTCTTTAGGCGTCTCATTTTCATTGCAGTTGCTGGTAAAGACTAAGCTTGCAGATTTCTTTGTACACACGGCCATGTACATGCTCCGTCTTGAAGCGGGATGGACAACTTGTTTGCTGGGTTCGGCGCCTTAGGTGGCGCTGACAAAAAAAATATATATGTGTCAGTGCCAAATGCGTGCATACTTTTTTTTTCTCTCTTGGGGTGACTTCTGTGATACGAGTTACACGTTATGCGTTTGAATGTCACGACAGCGCGCCATCATTGTTTTTTTTTCCTTTTCTCTCCGTTGCTCGGAGCTATGACAAGTGCTTGGACTTGGCTCCTTGGCATTAGTGTAAATAAAAAACGAATTATTTTTCTCAAGCCTCCTGCCTCATCAGCGGCGTGTTGCGATTAAGATACACCCTGTGCGAAAAGTTTAGAGCACAGGGCAGTTTGATGGATCCCTATTGTTCCAGCTCATCAAGGTAAGAGGGATTAACTGGTTCTGCCCCCTCTGAAGTTTAGGACATGCATGGATACAGGAGCCCCACTACATGGCTTGGAAGCAAACTCCCCTTGGCTCGATCACGTGACAGAGGCAGTACATGAGACTTCATCGAAGGAAATACGACGATTTTCAGGAAATCGACGCCACACTTTGGCGGTGCTTCAAACTACTTGAAGGAGGATCGGCGTGTGCGGAACAGCGTCGTTCGCTCCGTTCTCTAAGTAGTTCACCGACATGTTCAGACGTTTGACAGATTTTTGCTGTAAAAATACATCTCTTATTTCCCTAAACATTTTCGTAATTTGTGGGTCTTCATCAAATTTTTGGGGTACAATAATTATGAAGTTTAAACTACAATGAAGTACATCAAATTGAAGCTAATTACTCAGTTTAATAATACGAGCTTCGTTATAGCGTTTTCAAAGTTTATTTGCGAAACAAAACTTGCACAGTTATGGCCGTGTCCAAGAAAGATAATTTTCAAACTTTTATAGTTGAGCCCGCATATATCTAACCGGGATACCCCGAATTAATGGCTACATCGACCACACAATATCCTCTTGGAAATCCTGTGTAATAGTATTGGAAGGTCGCGCTGTATATCGAGCTACAATACCGCCGGTCATTCGATAAATTGAACTGCGGGCGGCGCCCCTGCAGGTGGCGCTTCGCCTAACGGCACTCTTCGGTCACTCCGTGCGGGGAGGCTAGGGAGCCTACATAGGCGAGGCGGCCGGGTTGTCTGCGCAGATATGGGCACCTGCTGGCAGCGCTACTGCTGTCAAACCGCTGGCAAGGTGAACGCCTCGGGGTGCGCTTGAGGGTATGGCCTTCGGTCTCCTGTGCTCATATATCCATGCCACATGGCTGCCATGCAGGGAAGCCCACCTCGTTATCTTAAGCTTAGCAGCGGCCCTCGCCTGGCGTGACGGAAAACGAACCCAGCACCACCCTGCCGACCACGGTGCAGCCAGCCGTGGTGGCTCGGTGGTTAGGCGTTCGGCTACTGATCCGGGGTACCCGACCGCGGAGGCCGCGTTTCGATGGAGGCGAACGCTAAGGCACCCGTGTGCTGTGCGATGTCAGTGCACGTTAAAAGTCCCCAGGTGGTCGAAATTATTCCGGAACCCTCCACTAAGGCACCTTTTTCTTCTCTTTAGTCCCTCCTTTGTCCCTTCCCTTACGGCGTGGTTCAGGTGTCCGCCGGTATATGAGACATACTGCGCCATTTCCTCCCCCCCCCCCCCCCAGAAAACGGTTTTTATGGAGGCAAAACGCTAAGGCGCCCGTGTGCTGTGCGATGTCAGTGCACGTTAAAGATCCCCAGGTGGTCGAAATTATTCCGGAGCCCTCCATTACGGCACCTCTTTCTTCCTTTTCTTTTTTCACTTCCTTCTTTATCCCTTCCCTTACGGCGCGGTTCAGGTGTCCAACGATATATGAGACAGATACGGCGCCATTTTCCTTTCCCCCAAAACCAATTATTATTATTATTATTATTCACGGTGCTGAGAACTCATTACGCATATCACGGTAAGGGATCGATGTCACTTGCAGAGCGAGAGTAAGTGTTCAAGTGTGCGCATTATTTTTAGTTACTGACCATGATTTAAAACAAGTTCTCGCCGCTATAATTCTCGCCTTTGGCTTTTTCACAAAATATATATACTTCCATAGCATCCACCTGCGCAATGAACTAATCTCTAATCCGTCCTATCATTCTGTCCGCGTGGACCACCCTCACAAAGTTGGTATTATTTCTTGCCGTACTAATGCCTGTTCCCGCAGTTTTATTCCCCGCACATCACAGGATTGGAAACGCCCTCCCGGACTTATCGCCGCCATTGAAGACCATCATCGTTTTAAAAATGCAATAGCTAACATTGTATAATTAAAAGCCTAATCAACTTGTATTTTTATTTTTTGTTTCGTTGCCTACTTTTGTTTAATGTGTTATCATTTTAATCACTCCCCTCTGTAATGCCAAAGGGGCCTGAGGGTATTAATAAATAGAATGAAATGAAAGCCACAATAAAGAAAATAAGATGGAGATTTTAAGACCATTTAGTTCTCAAAACAATTTTTTTTTAATGTCGGAGCACTGCCAGTTGTTGAGAGTCGCGCTTGCCTGGCCGAACCGATTGGTGGATCGAGTTCGCCAAACTCACTGTGGGGAAGTGCGTTCTGCAGCGATTGTCACTGAAGCTTATCGTGTGATACGGCGCGAATGATACTTTAGGTGGATGTCACTCGTTGAAAGTGACCCTATATATATAAATCCCCCTGTGTGATGGGTATAAGCTTACAATCACTAACTATTCTTACCACTGACGTATACTGTCATTAACTATTATTGTTGTCACTACTGAGCGCTGCCAGCTCCCCAATCTTGTCTTTCAACGTTAGATTTGGTCACAACTCAGAAAATGGATTGACTACGCTAACGTCAGAAGAGTCCGAAAAACCGGGACGAATTTAAGCTACTTGCCACATCATGATCAATAGTTGATTTGCTGACGTTTTCATCCTGACAAATTAGAGCTACAGACGCTTGCATGCACACGTTTTCAGTTCCGTGCTATCAGTACCGTTTTTAAGAGCGTTAGCTCTTACTCATCAAGTTTCGAGATTACGTGGGGTCTGGTACCAACCTGAGATCACAGCGCCATCTGTGACAGCAACTACTCATCACGTTTAGAGATTTCATGGCGTCTGCTACCACCCTGAGATCACAGCGCCATCTGTGGCAGCAACTAGCAAACAGCACATCTCACATTGAGACTTGTAGCGCCATCTGCAATAGCATTGTAGAAACAACCACCTGCCACGTGCCAATGATGACGTCATGATCCAATATGGTGGGTAGAGGTGGAACTATGTGAGTATGATGTCAGGGGACAAAATGGCGACATAGTTTCGTTTTCTCGAATCTAAGATGGCGCTCATTAAAATTGGTTGTGCCCTCCCATCCCATCACAAAATTTCACATTTCGCTGTCAGTGACTCTTCTTCAAAAGTACAATAAATTATCTGGTCTTAGTCTGGCTTTTTTGGTTCTTTGTCACTTACATGAATTATCATTACCTGCTTTAATTACTTGTGGAACATGAATCACGGCACTGTGATGTTGTGAAAAAAAAATATTCACAGATGATCAACGCAATTCATGCGGCAGAGTGTGCGTTATAGATGTTCTCCCGGACGGAGCAGCCCCGGACATGTACCATGTATTTGTTCATCAAAGCAGTGGTGTTCAGCATGATTCCCCGATGTAAAATTTCTCCCGTGGGGAAAGGGCAGCGGGCGACGACACCCGTCCCGCCGTCAGGGGCGCCAGTGTACCTGCTGCACACTCGCAGGCGTCCAAGCAGTAACGGTCTGAACCGTATCACGGTGGCTCCACAGTCTAGGTTGGCCGCGCCATTGCCGTATTGCAAGCTGACCGGCGTTACTGCACCGCTGTAATTCGGCCCCATGTCCTTTCGTTGTCGAGTCATTAGCACCATCATGGATCGCGCGCTTCCCATCTAGTGCTTCCCATGCAATATCATACCCCAGCGCGTCTCGAGTCGGGGCAAAGTTCGTAGCGTTGGCCATCGCCGGCGATGGCACCAGTGAAGGGCAGATGTTTTGCAGAGGGTGGGCGCTGTGACAGCTGTCGCCTTTTGCATGTTTAAGGACGTAGAGCACTTCAAACTTCTACAGTGTGGTCCGACAGTGACATCGTTGGCTCTGTCACTGGCGAAACGTCATCCAATGCAAGCGACGCCGACGCTGAATACAGCCCGTGCTCTATCATTGACTAAGCTGTGTGCGCGCTAGACGTTCTTCGCTTGTAGCAGCGAGTCCGCTTAATTATGCGATGACAATGCATTAGTATTAGGGCTTTTTGCTTGAAAGGAGTGTAGACACCTAATTTGGTGGCATGTTTTCTTCTCTACAATGATGCGGAAGACACTACTATGCATGAATCATCATGTGGCATTCGTCTACGACCGCTAAATAATTTACAATCAAATTTTTCTGTCATACTGTTTCGTTTTCAAAAGCCGAACGAAGGCTGTGACGTCAAAGCGTGATTATATGTCACGTAAGGCATGAAACAACTGCGATATAATCGCTGCTTAATCGTTTTAATTCACTGCAGTGCTGAAGCCAGCTTTCCTCAAGAGCCGAAATGACAACGAAATTAGAAGCACCGATTACATTGCAGTTTTTCGTGAATCACGTGACGTATAACCCCTCTTTGACGTCACAGTCATCGCTCGGCTGTTGAAACCGAAACAGCACGAGATAGAAATTTGATTATAAACTATTTAGGTGTCTATACTCCTTTAAGAGCTAAGGTTCTCGGATTAGCGCATTAATAGGCGAAAGCTGATTAGCACTGACTGGCCCTCGATCTTCCACTATAGTCACCCCCCGGGTTGGTCCCGTAGCAACCACCCTCGGATTGCGCGTTCCCCATTGTTCCTACGCTGTTGCCACCCTGTGGTTTCTTCTTGTTGCAGCCGCTCCAAGTGGAGAGGGGGATTTCCCCCTGTCCATTTTGCAACCTGCCAACCGTGGCAGGTGGCCCCTCCCTTACAATTGAAGAGGAAGGCCTCCTTCTCTCCCCTTTTCTATGTCAGTCATGGAGGTGGTTGGAAGATGATGTACGTAATACAGATTTTTCTTCACGGCGGGCCTTTTAATAATAACGCATTGATAACGGATTTCTGCTGTCCTCCGTAAATAAAATCTCCCGCGTGTGCCTTCCTTCATGGAATACCATAGGGTATCATTTACCAAGTCAGTGGATAGATTTAGGCTGTTTTCGATTAGTCAGCACTGCTGCATTGCTCGTAGTTAAACGCAAAGGATTTCTTGGTCATTTTTGGCTTGCTGGTGATGGTGGTAAAAACATTTATTTACCATTAATTGGTCGCAGAGAGATGATTGGGTTGGGGCCCTAATGACCCCTTCCCCTCACAATACTAGGTGTAGTCCCTATTCCGGGGCACCATAGGCAAGCAACGCGCCTGCGTCCATTGAACCGAGGCCCTTCGGATCTTGAGGTTTTGACAGCTGAGCAGGGCCGCCTCCCACTCCTCTCTGGTGGGCTTGTTTATGGGGGGGTTGACTGGCACGCCCAAACCATGTGGAAGGTGTCAGCCACCACCCCACAGAACTGGCACGTCCCATTAAAGTGTCTCAGTGGCTTTCGGAGCACAGATGAAGAGGCCAGAGTTGCGTCTCGTAAACTCTGAATAGCGGAAAGTCCTTTCTCGGCTCCTACAGATTGTGTACTTCTAGCCGAAGCATGTTCTAACTAACCGATGCCACTGGTGCCAGCTACCGCAAGAAAAACTCATTGTCCCTGCAAAAAAAAAAATCAGATCCAAATGGTTGAGGTGTGGGCTGCCAGTTATTCCCAGATAACTTCGTTAAATCGAGTTTAATGGTAATTTGTCTCGTTAATTCGGCTACTGAGAACATTGAACCATATATGGGTACTTGCCCGGGAATCAAAAGGTGTCCGTCAGATAGGGTACTTCGTAAAACTGGGTTTTATTAGATCGAGTTCTAACTGCACTATTTCCCCACGGGAAACCAGCGATTGCACTTTCCGCACACTGGGGCTTCGTATTAGTGCCCATCTGAGGCGCCTGCTCTTCACGACGTTTTCCTTAAGCATGTCCTAGACTTGGCATCGGTGCTGCGCAAATAGCCATCCAGGAGGTCAACAGCACTGAATTCGGAGTTTTCCGCTCGATTTTCTCTATCGTATGATAACAACGCAGTCACCTCGAGTAGCATATCGCCCACTCCGTCGGCTTCATCGTCTCGCAGCTGGAGGTCCAAGAGCAGAAGGAGTTCGTTGCAGGATTCCAGGTGCCCCAGCAACTGGCAGACAGGTCTCACCGGGCTGCTGGTGCAAGAATGGCGTAGATTAGGTGGAAGAGTCGTGGTGCTTCCTTCAAGACCAACCACTGTGTCCACTTGCATCGCTGTTGGAGGCGTGCTTTCCCTGGCGGTGAACGCAGCTTCCGGGTGGCTTGGAGCTGGGCAAATAAAAAAAATCACAGTGAATCTCAAAAACATTTATTTGTCTCTTGAGTTGTAACGTTTTATATATATATATATATATATATATATATATATATATATATATATATATATATATATAATATATATATATATATATATATATATATATATATATATATATATATATATATATATATATATATATATATATATATATATATATATATATATTGATGAAAATTCCTAAAAAAGGGGGTGCGGGAGGGGGTATAACAGACTGAAGCACGCAACGACAGCAAAATGTGCGATGTAGCGTGATATGGTCGCCTACTTCTCAACTGCAACTCTAATACAGAACTGCACGGGCGCCATTCTAATGTACGAGCCCTGCCCGGTACTGGGACTCAAAGCACGGGGCTTCAAACCGGAGTCCTGCCCGGGCTCGCTAAGTTATCGTTCTACTGAGCCCGGGCCCGGCTCGAGCCTTTTTCCAGCAGCTGTTCAACAGGTAAATCGCTTGATGTGTGCAAGCGGTCAGTGCTATAAAAGAAGTATGCGGCCGCCAAAAGCGCTCAAACCGCGATAACACTTAAAAAATAGATTCGTTTCCTGAACACCGAAGAAGACAAGATAAAGCGGGTTCATGAACTCGGTTTTTTGAACAGCGAGCTCGTCTGTGAATAGCCCCGGAATTTTAAGAGTAAATGGAGGAAGGAAAACTAACGCAACATCTTTTTGATGATATCCGGACGGCGCGAAAACAACAAGGACAAAAGAGGCACACAAACACAACAGGACAGGCGCCTGTCCTGATTTGTTCGTGAGCCTCCTTTGTCCTTGTTGTTTTCGCGCCGTCCTGACATCATCAAAAAGCTATGCACCACCTAGCCCAAACCAAAGTACTTCTTAACGCAAACATCCTGGGACAAAAGTGTGGGAGAAAATCACGCGGTTTTTCGTGATAGGGAGGCCATCTTGCCGCCCCGCCGCGGTGGCTCAGTGGTTAGGGCGCTCGACTACTGATCCGGAGTTCCCGGGTTCGAACCCGACCGTGGCGGCTGCGTTTTTATGGAGGAAAAACGCTAAGGCGCCCGTGTGCTGTGCGATGTCAGTGCACGTTAAAGATCCCCAGGTGGTCGAAATTATTCCGGAGCCCTCCACTACGGCACCTTCATCTTCCTTTCTTCTTTCACCCCCTCCTTTATATCTTCCCTTACGGCGCGGTTCAGGTGTCCAACGATATATGAGACAGATACTGCGCCATTTCCTTTCCCTCCAAAACCAATTATTATTATTATTATTATTATTATTATTATTATTATTATTATTATTATTATTATTATTATTATTATTATTATTATTATTATTATTATTATCTTGCCCGGGCGACGCTTAGCAACGGCGTCATAGTTGCTGTGTTCGCCTACATTAGTTGTGTCATCGTAAAGAGGCGTTCTCATATCCTCCAAATTTCGCGCTATAGACGGCGAACGCCGGATTTTATGCTAATGGGACATATAATGATTTGAAATTAATTTAAGAGGAACGCGCGAACTGCTTCCAGCGCGCTCAGTCTAGAGTAATAATAATAATTGGCTCGCATATCGTTGGACACCTAAACCGCACCGTAAGGCAAGGGATAAAGGAGGGAGTGAAAGAAGAAAGGAAAAAGGAGGTGTCGTAGTGGAGGGCTCCGGAATAATTTCGACCACCTGGGTATCTTTAACGGGCACTGACATCGCACAGCACGCGAGTGCCTCAGTCTAGAGTCGCTGAAGAAGAAATCGGAAAAATCGAACGGATAGTTTCTCTCCGTTTGGATGCATTATGCACAACTTTTTCCTATGGTCTTTGAAGGCCTTTCGTTCACTGTGCGGAAGTGAGAACCCATTAGGTTATTGAAATAACACGAAGGGATGCAAAAATGATTCCTGTGCTTTCAGTCCGCTTGTAATAAGTGCAGGAGATATGTCCAGCTCTAGCAAGCGCATGCATGGCGAAACTCGCGCGTCTGAGACAAATTCTTGGTATCGCGTCATCTAGCAAAGTCAGAGGCAGACAACGAAAACAAAAAAGAGAAAATTCTGGCCGCAGGAAACGCGACGAAGCGCCGTCTGCCATGGAAGCAGTGGCGCTGCGAAATACACTCTCACAGTTCCCGGACTCTGCACACTTTAGCCGACATTACCGCGCACGCGCAAGTGGCCGACTTTTTCTAAAGGAAATGCGGCAATAAAATTCAAAGCGTGCACTTAATTGTCTCCTTACGTGCGGCAATGCGAACACCGCACGTGTCTGTCGACATCCAAAAACTGACAGGGAGCGACGCAACTTCTTGTCGATACATGCTTTTTTCTCTTTTGTGACGTCATAAACTCGTCGACAACTTCAGACATGTTCCTACACGTAGCTAGTCCCATCACATGAATGGTTGATGACGTCACTGTATATTACCAGCACTATTACTGTTACTACTACTAGCACTACTGCTGTCAATAACTATTACTATCACCAACTATTACTCTCGCTGCTGCCAGGTCCTAATTTTCAGTCTTTCAACGATACATTTGGGCACAACTCAGAGAATGAAGTTACTATCGGAAACACAAATTTCAGAAACCTTAGAAAATACTGGATGAATTTAAAGGTGCACCAAAGAGCATTCTGTACTCGTTTCGTTAGCAAGGGAACTAGGTTTACACGCCCCAAAAATGCTTAGAATCTTCCAACTATTGTCCTGTGCGGCCAATTTCCTTATTAAATCGAATGAATTAAACGTCTCAGCTTCCGCTTTTTTTTATCTCACCTCCGAAAGTAGGAGGAGACAGCCAACGCGCAGAGTGCTTTTCAGCCAGTCGCGTGGCGGCTTGCCGTTCTGCCATCGGTGGAGTGATACACAAAGCAGAGTCCACGCGTATTTTTGTTTCCATGGGCCTAATTTGTGGCCATGTAGTCTGCGACTGAAACTCTTATTCACAGAAACCTAAAAAGCACAATAAAAGTAAAAGCGACTGGCTAGAGAGCACTCCACGCGTTAGTTGACTCCTACTTTCGGAGGTGATTTAAAAAAAAAATTGGCGGTGGATTAGCTCTGGTCAAACCTGGAGTGACGGGATAGCTACAGCTGGCCGAGGGAAACTTGCTCAGTTGAATTGCGAGTCAGTCTTTTGCCGCTCCGTTTCGCTGGGCGTTTTTTCTTCATCTCCGTCCCACTTGACGCGGCGCATGCGCACAGCTGTTGCAGCTCGGATTCGCCGGCGCGCCGCGCCGCCGGCAGCCGCAACTGCTCCGCACCTCGTGACAAACCACGTGACCAGCCACGGCGCCGTGCCGCGGCAGCTGCTCCGCACCACGCTCAAGGCTCGAAATGCTACCGTAATGTAGCTATCGCTACAAAAGGCGGCAGCCGAGACATTTAATTCGATTTAATAAGAAAATCGGCCACAGAGGACAATAATTCGAAGCTTCTAATGCTTGAAGCGTGTAGATCGAGTTCCCGCGGTAAAAAGGAGAGCTCAGAATCCCCTTTAGTGCACCTTTAAGCTAATTGCCACGTCAGGAATCCGATTTGTTGACGTTTTCATCCTGAGAGAAAAAAATGTTACAGACGCTTGCATGCACGCGTTTTCAGTTCCGGGCTATCAGTGCCGTTTTGTGACTCAGGGCGAGGGGGCGGATTCGCTACCTTTGTAAGAGACACGTTTGACATAACACGCATTTGCATGAACTTTGCTCATGCGGAATGCTTAGGGCTGACGATATTCGTAGTCCCGTAACTTTTTATCGGCCACATTGCAACAGCGTTACCCGTTTTCTCTTGAAACTCAATGAAACGTTGTAGATATGGTACTCAGTGGAACTGCGTTTTTTGGGGTACCTGAATATATATTTATATACCTTGTGTCCTGCAGTGGGCTCCGTATCACACTATGTGGTTTATAGGGGTTTAACGTCCCAAAGCGACTCAGGATATGAGGGACGCCGTAGTGAAGGGCTCCGGAAATTCGACCACCTGAGGTTCTTTTGAGTGCACTGACATCGCCCAGCACACGGGCCTCTAGAATTTCGCCGCCATCGAAATTTGACCGCCGCGGCCGGGATCGAACTCGCGTCTTTCGGGCCAGCAGCCGAGTGCCATAACCACTCAGCCACCGCGGCAGCTATCAAACTATGTGTCTCTCCTCTCCCGTCGTGATACGGCGTTTCAAATACAACTCCCACACGTGAAGGAATAGTTGGTGATCACTTAACAACATCGTGTCTTGACCACATCACTTTTCGAGGTTTTGCTTCTTGTTTTATTTCGCAACGTTTGATCCCCACCTCGTCGCCTGTCGTTCATCACCATCGTTTAAGTTACCAGCTGCACTTCGAACCACCACATCCAATATTTTAATCAACGTCACTGTAGCTGACCATAAGGTCGTAAATAACCTCAATAGCAGTTTTTATTGAACGACCTTAACTAAGTATAATTCGCCACAGGTGGTCTATAAAATATTCAGCGACCAAACAAAGAGATTCGAAAGTATTTCTAAGCGAGAATAGTAAATAAATTTAGAAAGGATTGCAACTGGTTGAGCGCGGACATAATGTGTGCCATTTCATGCAGAGACATGCGCTGGAAACGGTGTAAACATGTCCTAACAAATAAAAACCTACGTCTTGAGTACAAAGCCGCAAGAAATAGGGTAGTCGCTTTGATATAAGATCCACGAAGCGCCAGTGCTTCTTCCAACAATTTCGCCAGTTGTCAAGGAGTGCCGCTAAACTATGGTCACTGATTAAGCATATTCGTGGCAAAATCGCTGCAAACATTTCCCCTGTTTCCTTTTTTTTTTCAGGCGGCTCGGTCGAGGTCGTGGATTAGTTCAACCATTCGTTGGCACTAGCTTCCGAGAACGCATCTTCGTGTCAGGCCGTCGAACACACGATTAAAGAATAATTTTCAGCCTCCGCTTTTCTATCTAGGATTTTATAAAATGAACCCCATTAAATAATTTTCATCATTAAACGCAATAAGCCACCAGGTATTCACGGTTTCTCGGCGACTCTTCTACAAATGAACTTTGCAGTCATGTCCGATATTTTGCTCTTCATGTTGAACGGCTTTCTATATACCGCGCGTATCCCGAAAGAGCTTAAAACTGTGATAGTTAGGTCCTTTTTCAAAGGAGGGCAAAAAGATGACACGAAAAACATTGCACTCATTACCTCGGGCAGACAGGGCGATGTATTAATGAGCGACTCAGGAAGCATGCGCTAAATGTAAAGAATAAAGTTGACAAAGGTGCACATATCGTGTCACACATTAATGGTTGCAGCAATTGTGCACCGCGATTTGAAGAGACGTCGATTCTTGGCAGAGGCAAAAGTGAACACCCGCGGCTGCCCCTAGAAGCTTATCACATTAACAAAAAAGCATAAGGCTTCATTCGCGATACCTCCCTTTCCCTTTACCCAGCCGTCTATAAGTTCCTGAGCTCCCGTCGCTGATAACTTGACTCTGATTTGTCTATTTTTTATTTTGGTGCAAGGGTGGCCAAAGGTATATATACGCGTGCTTTCAAGAATAACGCAGTTGTTAGGGTAGCACCTACCCGTGCGTTTGTCGTGGATTGGCCAGTGTTTGCGCTCATCGTTCGCCACAAGAATAGGAATGCGGCACTCAGTCTTTCTTTCTCCGTGCCGACGACGAGGGCTTATTTTCGCGGCAGTGCTTGTGCTTCGCGACAGTGCTTGTGGACGTGACTTCCCGTTGCCAGTGGATTGCCGTCGTCTTCATCGTCAACCGGAGCCGCCTAAGGCCGTTACACCCACGACCGAGCGACGACTGCCGTGGAATATACCTCCGAGCCAGGCCACCGGCATCGAAGGTGAGTGCGGGGCAAGGCCTCGCGGCGAGGGCGACATATGTCCATGAAACCTGCTATGGGCTGTTAGAGCAAATTTAAGGTTCACGCTCGCCATTTCCGCGAACATTGGATAATAAGCAAGCCACACGCAGCATGCAAAGCACGGGCTTCAGAAACCTGCTGTGGGCTGTCGATAAAATTTAAGGTTCTCTCGCCATTTCCGCGACCATTGGATAATAGTAAGCACGCAGCGTGCAAGGCTGAGGTATCATGGACTGTCGTCATCGGGTTTTTTCTTCGTGACGGAAGCGCGGTGAGCTAGGATTCGCGGTGCGTACAGCTTTAGGCCTTAGCTTCTTATAGACAGGTCCAGCTGTAGGCATTAGAGGTGTGAGCCCACTGCCGTTTACGTCACGAAAAAAAAATCCGTTCTGAACGGCGTTGCGACCGAGCCACTATGTGGAGTTAGCCACATGTGGTTTGTGACCGTACACGGCGCTCGGAAATTCTCGCCACTCTCGTCCAGCAACTCCGAAGAACGGACGCTGCCTACGGACTGCAGCACATCGTGTTTCCGCTGCAGCCAAGGTCAGAAGTTGGCTATTCCTACTTTTTGTTTCAGCCCCGCGGCGTAGGCTTCAGTCACGCCCACTTCGCTCCCACGGTGAGTATTAGTACAACTGCGATATGCTTGCGTGTCTGTCACCCCCTTTTTTTTCTTTGCAGATGTGCTAACTCTAGCATTCTCATGCTTGATCCAACGGCACTGGTGCACTCGGCCCGTGATGGCATCTGGCCCGATATGGTAGTTGCGGGTTGTGCACCGTCTGCCTGCCACCCCAAGCGCTGTACTGTCAGAAACTTCGACCCACTGCATCGCAGCGTCCAGTCTTCTGCGTTTTCGATAAGTACTGTAGGACCGTGACTTATCGAAACGAGATAACTGACAAGGCTGCAGCTGACAGCGGTGCCTCCAACGGATGCATCTACACAGAGTGCCACTGAAGGGGGCGGAGGATGCAGCTGGTCGAGGGTCACGTGGTGTATGCCACGTTTATTCCTGACAGTGCAGCCGGAGTACAGCGTACGCTCGGACGTCTTTGTGAGTCTCGCTACATCCACGGTTGCCTTGGCTCACTTTTTGTCTTTGCAGATACGCCGACTTGGGTTCTCGAAGTCGCCTCGGAAAGTGGGAACTCGGATTTCTGGCTAGGTCCGGCATCCATTCACCACGCAAGATATTCCATTCTTGCCTGCCTCACGTATGATGCCTCCTCTCTCCGCAAGAGCTTTACTACCGAGTCTATAGCAGTTCATGGCCCGGATACCGCAAGGCCTGTTCACCCTAACTTTGATATAAATTCTTCCTTTTGCGCTTGTCTGTCTTGTGCAGTCATTCCTGATCCCCTGTATGTGCTAATTAGTTACCTTTGCATATCCAATGGAGCCTCTTGACCAGGCAAGGTGGACGTCAGTCCGGCTCTTTTGTGGTGTGCAAGTTTAATGTCCTCATCTGCGAATTCATTACTGCTTACTAGTGTGTGATAATTAGCTACCTTTGCATACTTTCGAGGGGGCCTCTTGACCAGGCAAGGTGGACGTCAGTCCTGCTCTTTCGCTGTGTGCAAGGTTACTTCTCTCATCAGTGCAGTCACTCCTGATCACCTGTATGGGCTAATCAGCTACCTTTGCATACTTTCAAGGGAGCCACTTGGCCAGGCACAGTGGCCATGCGCATGTGCAGAATTACGGCCCAGTCACCGGCAGTGCAACGCTGCAAGCTGGCTTCGTCGTCTCCTTCCCGAGGCCTGCCGACTGGGCATGGACGCCAATGCTCGTTCCACGCTGCTGCGTCCTGTCAACGCAACGGGGCCCCGAGTCAGCGCCTCCAGGGGACGTCGACGCGGTGACCTGCTGCTCCCTGACTGTCGCTGTCGCTGCGAGGGCTCCAGTGTGCCAGCTCGGAGCTACTGCCGGCGCTGCGCATGGAGCTGCCTCGATCCTGTGCTCACCCAGGTCACTACTCTACCGCACACGCCAGCTGTCCATGAAATTCGCCTTGCCACAACGGTAAATATCAAGGAACTTAGTATCTTTTTCCAACATAAGAAATTTGTGGGGTCTAGAAGCGTTGGTTGGATTCTGTCAGAGTGCGCGCGCAACTGGTCTTGTTCGAGCCATTTTGTCTACATCGCCTTTTGTTTCTGCAGGTGCTCTGGCTTTCCTGTGTGCCACCCACACCGACTGTACGTGCTGTTTCGTGTATCCTGCTTGGTGTGTTCTGACTTCACATCTGGCCCCGCAGTACGTGACAGCCGCGCGTCGTGCAAGATTTCTTCGTTCCTGCTCCTTCTTGAAATGTGCACCGTTACAGCAGTGAGCGTGCTCCTGGCATGAACGACATTTATGCATCGCCTTCGCTGCGACGTTCATCGTGTCGGTCGAACAACGTGCTCCACAGTCTTCATCGACCATCGCGATCTACCTGACTCTGAAAACAAATGAAAAAATCTGCCAATAAATCCTTTGTACAAAAACCTTGTACGAGCTTCTTGTCGCCACTTGAGTGCTCGTCGGCGACAGCCGATTTGAGCGCGTTGTGGTTGACGCGGCTATGACATTTCTGTGCGCTTCCTGGCGCTGCAGCAAAACTAGTCAGATGCCCTCTAATCTTCGTAGAAAATGCACTCCACAATCCAGACTTCCAGAAGATGTCCGTCCGAACATAACTTTCGAAACTGCATTCAGCGGCTTTGTTTTATCCCAAAATAAATTAAAAGGGATGAGTAGTTTTATTTCATAGTCTTTCAGTTGTACTCTGTGATAACGTCCGGATTGTCATACAACCCACATGCACAGCTCACCATTATATCCTACGTGGATTTTTAGAGGAAAATCAGGCAAGCAAAATACCCGGAATAATAAACAAAGATTGGCCGCACGCGCAGTTCAGTAACCTCTGCAAATAATCCATTGTTGCGTTGAAACCTGCAATAGGCTTGTTGCATTCCATCCCTTGCTGCATGTGAAACTTACTATTTAGCAAAGAAGACACTTGTGTATTATGAGCTGGAGCTAGACGATGAGCGAAGTTGTTTTTTAAATATTTCGCCATTAAACATTTGCCAACTTCTAATGATTTTAATACTTCCTACTGATACGCGATGAAAAAGAAAGGGGTCGTGTATACGAGTAAACACCTCACATCCTTCCTGCTATACTCGCGGACAGCTTTCGGTGGCTACTCAGTGGAAGCTACGAGGGCGAGGTGCAAGGCTTTCACGAGCGCGGTCTTTCAAGAGAAAGATAGGCGTTTAAGCTTGCGGCCGTAACTTTCACAGCATATAGCCACAGAAAGCTGTCCGGTAGTATAGTTCACATTTTTGAAACGATAGCTTCACTACGCCATGCCCAGCCGATTTCGCCGCGCTTGGCACAGCCCTCTGATGCGCATGCGCCGAGCAACAGGTGCAAGAAATATTCGGGGGCTGCGTAAAAATCACACTCTACGCACAATCAATGATTAAAAAAACTGGCCTCCAAGGCGGGCATCGAACCATGGCCTTTGGCGTTCGAGACAGGGAGGCTTCCACTGCACCACGACTGCTCGACGTTGGAACACAGATATAAAGGTGCTTCTGGTGAACGCACGGGTTTCTTAGAAACGTATCTTCGAGATCGATATTGAGACATAAATGAGTAATTATGAGCATGTAAATTATAGATGTTGGAATTAAGCGCGTGCCATGCGTTTCCAGTAAAATTCCTCCGCGCTTGGCATGCAGTCGTAGCGCCATCCTGTATCACCCACTAAAACCCCCCTTCGCCATGCAGGGTGCTGTACCGGCGAATGGCGCGCGTATCTTCTGAGTCAGCGCCTTCCCTGAATGCTGATGTGCCATCTAAATCAGCGGGGGCTCGACCCACGAGCTTTACTACTGAGTCTACAACAGTTGATGGCCACATAACCACTCGGTCTGTTCACCCTGAATTCAATATAAATCCTTGTTTTTGCGCTTGTCTGTCTTGTGCAGTCACTCCTGATTCCCTGAATGCTGATTAGCTACCTTTGCATACTTTCAAGAGTGTCTCTTGTCCAGGCATGGTGGACGTCAGTCCTGTGCTTTTGTGGTGTGCGAGTTTAATGTTCTCATCTGTGAATTCATTACAGGTTACCAGCATGTGCTAAACCTACCTTTGCATATTTTCAAGGGGTCCCTTGGCCAGGCACAGTGGCCATGTGCATTTGAAGAATTACGGCCCAATCACAGGCAGTGCAACGCGGCAAGCGGGCTTCGTTTTCTCCTTGCCGAGGCCTATACCGACTGTTCGTGGACACCAATGCTCTTTCCACGCTGCTGCTTCCTGTCAACGCAACGGGGGCCCCGAGTCACCGCCTCCAGGGGACGTCGACGCGGTGACCTGCTGCTCCCGGACTGTCGTCGCCGCTGCGACCTAGGGCTCCAGTGTGCCAGCTCGGAGATACTGCCGACGCGGCGCATGGAGATGCCTCGATCCTGTGCTCACCTAGGTCACATACTCTACCACACACGCCAGCTGTCCAAGAACTTCGCCTTGCCACAAGGGTAAATATCAGGGGACTTCATAACTTTTCGTGACATAACAAATTTGCGGGGCCTAGCAGCGATGCTTAGATGCTGCCAGAGTGTGCGCGTAAATTTTCTTGTTCGTGCCATTTTGTCTACATCGCCTTTTGTTTCTGCAGGTGCGCTCGCTTTCCTGTGTGCTACCCACACCGACTGGACGTGCTGTTTCGTGTATCGTGCTTGGTGTCTTCAGACTACACACCTGACCCCGCAGTACGTGACAGCCGCGCGTCGTGCAAGATTTCTTCGTTCCTGCTCCTTCTTGAAATGTGCACCGTTACAGCATTCAGCGTGCTCCTGGCATGAACGGCATTTATGCATCGCCTTCGCTGCGACGTTCAGCGTGTCAGTCGAACAACGTGCTCCACCGTCTTCATCGACCATCACGATCTACCTGACTCTGAAAACAAATAAAAAAATGTGCCATTAAATCATTTGCACAAAAGCCTTGTACGAGCTTCTTGTCGCCACTTCAGTGCTCGTCGGCGCCAGCCGATTTGAGCGCGTTGTGGCTGACGCGGCTATGGCATTTCTGTGCGCTTCCTGGCGCTGCAGCAAAATCAGTAACATGCCCTTTTATCTTCGTAGGAAATTCACTCCACAGTGCAGACGTCCAGAAGATGTCCATCCAAACATAACTTTCAAAAGTTGATTCAGCGGCTTTCAGATTTGTCCCAAAATAAATTAAAATGGATCAGCAATTTTAATTGATCGTTTTTCAGTTGTTCTCTTTTACAACATTCGGCTTGTCGTCCAACTCATATGCAGACCTCACCGATGTATCTTACGGGGTTTTTAAGAGGAAAATCAGGGAAGAAAAACAACCGGAAAAATAAACAAAGATTCGCATCACGCGCAATTTAGTAACTACTTCAAATAATCCCATCGTTGCATCAAAACCTGCAATAGGCTTGTTGCATTCCATCCCATGCTGCATATGAAACTTATTATTTAGCAAACAAGACACTTGTGTATTATTACCTGGAGCATGACGATGAGCGTTGAGTTCATTAAAAATATTTTCCCACAATTTTTCGCATTCGACAGTCGAACACTCAGCCATATTAGCACAAGTATCAAGACTCAACATGGAGGTAACGAGCTACAATTACATCCAAGACTTCTTGACCAACCGCACAGTAGAACTGCATGCCGGTGGCCTCAAGCTCCCGGAACGCAAGCTCGGCAGCACGGGTACCCTGCAGGGTTCGGTCATCTCGCCGTTGCTCTCCAACCTCGTCATGATCGGGGTAGCGAGGGCTACTGCAGTAGCCGAGACCTGTGTCCGGCATACGATCTACGCCAACGACATTACCCTGTGGCAGCCGACGGCACTGACGCCATCATCGAGCAACAGCTGCAAGCGGCGGTTACCGCCATCGAGCAGCACCTTGACGGCCTAGTGTGCTCGTCAGTCAAATACGAGCTTTTCGTCCTCACACCGTTACGGCCGGGACGGAAACGCGCTCCCCCTCGGGAGAGCGATCACATCAAGATCGTGACTGCATCGGGGCAACGCATTCCCGAAGTTCCCAAGATGAGGGTCCTTGGCATGCTGCTAAACAAGAGCGGCCGAGACCATCAACAGGCTTACCACCAAGGCAATGGACGCCATCCGGCTCATACACCGAGTCTCGACACAACGGGCAGGGATGCGTGAAGACAGTCTCGTGCGCCTCGTCCAGTCGTTCGTGATCAGCCACATCGCCTACGTTGCGGCCTACCTCAACCAGCAGGTGGCTGACAGGACCAAGATAAACACGCTGATCAGACGGGCTTACAAGACGGCGCTGGGCTTAATGGAGACCACGAGCACGGATCGGCTCTTGCCGCTGGGCGTTCATAACACCCTAGTAGAAATAGCCGAGGCGCTGCTCACCGAGCAAATGGAGCGCCTCTCTACCACCCAGATGGGCCGCAGTATACTGACCTCCCTGGGTTACAACCCCCGAGCTTCCAGTCGGCAACCGTGCGAGATCAGCGAGGAGGCGCGGGCCCACATCCACGTGGACCCCTTCCTGAAGAACGTGCACCCCAAGTACAACCAAGAACGGCGGCAGGCGCGGGCCAAGGCCCTCACCGAGCAACACGCCCAAGACCTGCATGCCCGGTACATGGAAGCGGCGTAATACACGTGAGAAGGCTTCGCGGCAGCGGTCGTTGGGGTGGCTACCGGCACCAGGACAACGGCAGCGAGCGAGCGGTGCACGGACGCCACGGACGCCGAGGAGGTTCCCATCGCTCTGGCGATCTCAGAGGCCGAGTGTCGCACCGTGCTCTGTGACTCAAGGAACGCCGTGCGCAACTTTGCCAAGGGGCGAATGTGCGCGCCGGTGGCCGCCATCATAGGCAAGCTCCAGCTCCAAAACCGCGGCAGCCCCATCCGTATCAAGTGGTTCCCGGCGCACGTGAAAGTGTGTGCATCCTCACCGAACCACAACGATACGGCCCATTCGGCGGCACGAGAGCTTACCTTCCGCGCCGTCAAGAGTGACCGCTCCGCGTGGGGGTACGAAACCAAGGACCGAGCGACGAGGTACGCCAGAGTTACGAAGTGTTACCGCCTAGCCCGACGGACAATGCCGCCTCCCCACCCGGCACTCAGTCGGGAGGAGGCCGTCATCCTAAGGAAGATACAAACCGGGTCACTTCTCGCTCCGGCAGTGCTACACGGGCTTCACCCAGAACTCTATCCGAGTGATGTGTGCGGTGTTTGTGCAGTGGGGCCGGCGGACAAATGGCACATCATGCGCGACTGTGCCAGGTTCCCAACTAAAGCTACCTCCAGGACATACCCGTCCAAACTTCAAAAAGCAGTGCAGTCTTCAGACAATGACACTCCACTATGGGCCGTCCAGGAGGCCCGGGGTGCACTCGAAAAGCCCAAGCCTCGCGACCCACCGCAAACGGGCCGAACTGGGGTAGTGCAGAGTAGGGCATAACCCCGGGTCGACGCTTGGCCAACGTCACCACGCGTTAAACCATCGGTTGCCGGCATTTTAATAAAGATATTCCTATCCTATCCTATTTCTTCATTTATGCTTTGGCCAACTTCTACTGATTTAATGCTTCCTATTGATACGGGATGAAAAACAGAGGGGTCGATATACGAGTAAACACCTCATACGAGTAAACACCAATTAACCCTTGACCCTCAGTCCCCAGCGGCTGCGGAGCAACTGACCATGGCAGCGGTCATACCTGTGACGCAGCGGAGGGTGCTAAGAATTTCTGGCTCCGGAGAGGCCCCCATTGGAATCGGAACCTGGCAACGTTTAACGCTAGAACTTTATCTACTGAGGATAGCCTAGCAGTGCTGCTCGAGGAACTAGCGGGAATTAAATGGGATGTAATAGGGCTTAATGAAGTTAGGAGGACAGGTGAGGCGTATACAGTATCAATGGACGGACACATACTGTGCTATTGCTGATCAGCGGATAGACGAGAACTAGGTGTGGGATTCGTCATTAATCAGGATATAGCTGACAACGTAGATGAGTTCTATAGTATTAACGAGAGGGTAGCAGCTACTGTGATTAGGCTCAGTAGGAGATACAAGCTGAGAGTGATGCAGGACTACGCGCCTACATCCAGCCATGATGACGAGACCGTTGAAAGTTTCTATGAAGACGTGGAATCAGCAATGAATAAAGTAAAATCACACTACACTGTACTGATCGGCGACTTCAATGCGAAGGTGGGCAAGAAGGAGACTGGCGACCACGCGGTAGGCGACTATGGGATATGGTTCTTGAAATAGCAGGGGAGAGTCATTAGTAGAATTCGCAGATAGAAATAATTTACGGATCGTGAATACTTTCTTCCGCAAACGAGAGAAGAGGAAGTGGACCTGGAAGAGCCCCAGTGGCGAAACTAAAAATGAAATCGACTTCATACTATGCGCTCAAACTGGCATCGTTCCGAATGTGGCCGTCCTCGGAAATGTGCGCTGTAGTGACCACAGAATGGTAAGGTCTCGAATTAGCTTAGACTTGAAGAGGGAACGGAAGAAGCTAGTAAAGAGGAAGTCCATTAACGAGTTAGCGGTAAGAGGGAAAGTACAGGAATTCAGGATATCACTGCAAAACAGATATTCGGCGTTAACGGAGGAAGACGATCTTATGCTCATACAATTAACGATAATCTGACAGCCATCATAACGGAGTGTGCCGTAGAAGTAGGCGGTGGGACGGTTCCACAAGACACCAGAAAGTTATCTCAGGAGACGAAAGATCTGATTAAGAAAGGCAAAAGCATGAAAGCGTCTAACGCTACCGACAAAATGGAACTGACAGAGCTACCGAAGTTAATAAATAAGCGCAAGGCAACCGACATAAGGAAGTTTAATATGGAGAGAATCGAGCATGCTCTAAAGAGCGGAGGTAGCCTAAAAGCGGTGAAGAGGAAGCTAGGCATACGTAAAAACCAGACGTATGCGCTAAGAGACAAGGAGGGCAATGTCATTAGCAATATGGATAAGATAGTTAAAGTAGCCGAAGAGTTCTACACAAATATGTACAGTAGCCAATGTAATCATAGCGTTAATTAGAGAAACAGTAGCGCAGAGCAATGTGTCATCCCGTCAGTAACGAAAGAGGAAGTAAAGAAAACCTTAGGAGCAATAGAAAGGGGGAAGCAGCTGGGGAGGATCAGGTAACAGCAGATCTGTTGAAGGATGGAAGGGAGATCGTTCTAGAAAATCTAGCCACCCTGTATATGCAATGCTTTATGACCTCAACCGTACCAGAAGCTTGGAAGAATGCCAACATTACCTTAATTCATAAGAAGGGAGACGCCAAGAATTTGAAGAATTATAGACCGATCAGCTTACTATCTGCTACTTACAAGGAATTTACTAAGGTAATCGCTAATCGAGTCAGGGCAACCTTAGACTTTAATCAACCAAATGATCAGGCAGGCTTTCGTAAAGGGTATCCTGCAATAGATCATATTCACACTATCAATCAGGTGATAGAAAAATGCGCAGAATATAACCAACCTCTATATATAGCCTTCATTGATTACGAGAAAGCATTCGACTCAGTGGAATCCTCAGCAGTCATAGCGGCATTGCGTAATCAGGGTGTAGAAGGGCCTTATGTCAAAATACTGGAAAATATATATAGCAGCTGCACAGCTACCATAGTCCTCCATAAAGTCAGCAATAAAGTTCCAATAAGAAAGCGCTTCAGGCAAGGAGACACGATCTCGCCAATGCTATTCACCGCCTGTTTACAGGAGGTATCCCGAGGCCTGAACTGGAAGCAGTTGGGAATAAGAGTAAATGAAAAATACCTAAATAATCTGCGATTCGCTGATGACATTACCTTGCTGAGTCACTCAGGAGGTGAACTGCACATCATGATCAATGAGTTAGACAGACAGAGCAGAATGGTGGGTCTAAAAATTAACACGCAGAAAACCAAAATATTGTTCAAAAGTCTAGCAAGGGAACAGCAGTTCACAATTGGCAGTGAGCGTCTGGAAGTGGTAAAGGAATACGTATACGTGTACTCAGGGTAGGTAGTGACAGCTGATCCGGATCATGAGAGGGAAATAACTATAAGGATAAGAATGGGGTGGAGCACATATGGCAGGTTCTCGCAGGTCATGAATGGCAGTTTACCAATTTCCCTCAAGAGAAAAGTGTACAACAGCTGTATCTTACCGGCACCCACCTACAGGGCAGAAATGTGGAGGCTAAGGAAAAGAGTTCAGCTTAAGTTATGGATAACGCAGCGAGACATGGAAAGTAAAATGACAGGTGTAACGTTAAGAGACCGGAAGCGGGCAGAGTGGGTGAGAGAACAAACGCGGGTTAATGACATCGTAGTCGAAATCAAGAGGAAGAAATGGGCTTGGGCAGGGCATGTAATGCGAAGGCAAGATAACCGCTGGTCCTTAAGGATAACGGAGTGGATTTAAAGAGAAAGTAAGCGTACCAGGGGATGGCAGAAGGTAACGTGGGCGGATGAGATTAAGAAGTTTGCAGGCATACGGTGGATGACGCTGGCAAAACACAGAATTGATTGGAGAGACATGGGAGAGGCCTTTGTCCTGCAGTGGGTATAATAAGGCTGATGATGATGACCTCATATACTCGCGGACAGCTTTTTGTGGCTATGCAGTGGAAGTACGAGGGCGATGCGCAAGGCCTTCACGAGCGCGCTCTTATCACGCTCTCACGAGGGAGAGAGATAGACGTATATATAAGCTGGCGGCGTGCAGCCGTAACTTCCACAGCATATAGCCACAAAAAGCTGTCCGCGAGTACAGTTGATATTTTTGAAACAATAGCTTCACTACGCCATGTGTAGCCGATTTCGCCTTGCCTGCCACAGCCCTCTGCTGCGCACGCGCCGAGCAACAGATGCAAGAAACATTCGAGGGCTGCGTAAAAATCAGACTGCACGCACAATCAATTAAAAAAAAACTGCCTACCAAGGCGGGAATCGAACCAGGACCTTCGGCGTTCGAGACAGGGAGCCGTCCACAGCGCTACGACTGCTTGATGTTTCAACGCACATAAATGTGCTTCTGGTGAATGCACAGGTTTCTTAGAAACGTATCTTCGAGATCAATACTGAGGCATTCATGAGTAATTATGAGCACGTAAATTACAGATGTCGGAATTAAGCGAGTACCATTCTGTTTCCAGTAAAATTCATCCGTGCTTGGCATGCAGTCGTAGCGCCATCCTGTATCACACGCTAAAACCCTCTTCGCCATCCACGGCGCTGGCCCGGCGAATGGCACGCGTGTCTTGTGAGTCAGCACCTTCCCTGAATGCCGATGTGCCGTCTAAATCAGCGGGTGCTCGACCACGAGGGAACGTCATCTCGTTTCACTCTTAAGGCGCAGCTTAAGCATCTCCCAATTTTTTTAGTCCCCTTTCTGCTGCTGGTGGTGGTAGCGGTTCATGAGAAGAAATAACTAAAAGCAAGGAAAATATGTTTGTCGCCTGCAGAAACCAGGGATTCTGGTGGCTATCTTGCATTAACTGTACATATTAATGCTCACTGAATGCTTTATTTAGGCGATGCCTTTGTGATCGAAGATGTTCTCGCTGAACCAGGTGGCGCCAGTAGGTCGACGGAGGCTCCCCTCTCTGCTGCGTGGTGGCGGCCGCATCGAAGGGAATCAATACACGCACGTACTCAAACCCACGCACACACACACGCATGCACACACACGCACGCACACATATAAGTATGCCCATAAACACGCACGCACGCACTTGGTTTGTTGACGAACCACGCAGTTCCCATCTCAGTCGCTGCTCGTACGTTGGTTTTAGTTGCTTCACCAAGAGTGCCGATTCTTAAGGATACTTTGGCTCCCGCCAGTCTTTATTCTTGCCTTATTTCTTTCCCTGCAAAGCCTGGCTATGGACTTGCGTCCCATTCCTTGATGTTTTCATTGGTTTTTGGCCAAAAACGACCCCCCCTCCTCCTCCGCAGAGCTTTTTCAGCCCGAGGAATTTCTCGGGCTGCGGCGCGACTAGCGCTGTCAGCGCCTAGTAAAGCTAACAAACCAGTAAAGAATGTGCCCGCCGCGGTGGCTCAGTGGCTATGGCGTTCGGCTGCCGACCCGAAATACGCGGGTTCGTTCCCGGCTGCATTGGTCGCATTTCGATGGAGGCGAAAGTCTAGAGGCCCGTGTGCTGTGCGATTTCAGTGCACGTTAAAGAACCCCAGGTGGTGGAAATTTCCGGAGACCTTCACTACGGCGTCCCTCATAGCCTGAGTCGCTTTGGGACGTTAAACCCCTATAAACCAGAGAAGAAGGTGCTGCCAAAGCACTTCTGCTTATTTGTTAGGCGCCTAAACTGGCCGCTAAAGCAACTGCCGCCTTTGTGGAAGAGAGGTTCGCTTCCTCCACACCCCTGTTTTGCCTCTTCAGGGTGTAGAAGTTCATTGATATGAGCCGGGCCGTCAGCTCGGCAGCGAGAAGGGAGCCTTCCCCCCTATTGACATTGACATAAAAGGATATGTTGGTGCCTGATTTTGGCGCCGGCTACTCGTTTGTGTATAACTGAAGAAAAATACTGGAACTGGTGAAATAACGCTCAATAAAGAAAAGCTGGTACGCACAATATCCACAAGACAAATAATACTATAGGTAATGATATTACCAACAGTGACATAAAATGAGGATATACTATAAGCCATGGATAGTAGGTAATAATAGCTGTAAACGGTAAAAAAGCCCCAAATTCGAGAAATTAAAAATAAACATTGAGTTCCAACAATAACGACCTTCCCTTCTCCCCCCTTTACTCAGAGACATGTGCGCCTTACCCTGCACTGTTATAGGAGTCACCTTAAAGGCAAGATAATAGAAATACGAGCAAAGCGAGGTTCGAGCTGACCCTCTTCTGTATCCGGCTGGTTAACTATACTCGGGGACAGCTATTTTGGCGAAGTACGTGCGATTTACGCCTGTAGAGCAGGCGATACGGGCTGCTCTGCTTATCGCTATCACGAACCATCACCAGGGAAGCATACCACTGGCGCAAATCGCACAGCCAGCGGCTGCGTCGCTGCCCTGTCGCCTTTTAAGCGCAAGCACATATCGCGCAAATTAGTATTTTAGTTCCTACGCGGAACGTTCCAGAGCACTGCAATCGCGGGGTGCAAGCCGGCCTGTCACGTGGTATTTTTTTTTTTAAGTTCGCGGGCACCTGCAGTGAGCGAAAAAAAAAATGGTTTATTGGGGGTTTAACGTCCCAAAGCGACTCATGCCATGAGGGGTGCCGTAGTGAAGTGCTCCGGAAATTTCGACCACCGGGGTTGTTTTTTTTTTTACCGTGCAGTGGCATCACACAGTACACCAGCCTCCAGAATTTCACCTCCATCGAAATTCAACCGCCGCGGACGGGATCGAACCCGCGTCGTTCGGGTCAGCAGCTGAGCACCATAACCACTGAGCCATCGCGGCGGCTTCACGTGGGTGGAGGCCTGTGTGAAGGGTACACCTGGGTGAATGCCTTTAAGGTAAATGGCTGCAGGGCAAAGACATTTAGGCCAAAGGTTTTTATAGTCTATGGTTTATGGGGGTTTAACGTCCCAAAGCTACTCAGGCTATGAGGGAAGCCGTAGTGAAGGGCTCCAATAATTTCGACCACCTGGGGTTCTTTAACGTGCACTGACATCGCACAGTACACGGGCCTCTAGAATTTCGCCTCCATTGAAATTCGACCGCCGCGGCAGGGATCGAACCCGCGTCTTTCTGGTCAGCAGCCGAGCGCCATAACCACTGAGCCACCGTGGCTGCTCTGAGGTCAAAGGTCTTTGCGGTAAAGGCCTTCAAGGTAAATGCGTTTAGGGTGAAGGCATTTCGCCACTTTCGCTCCCTTTTTGGTTCGTTACGTGGAACCACTTATTGGTGTCATACTCTTTCGGTGGTCTGCCAATCTCTTATCGGAGACAGTATAGCGCTCGCTTTTCATAGGATCTGGCAGAGGCATCGGCCGCTTACCTCCACGCAGTAAGCATAAACGCCTGCTTCACTCAAAACATGGTGAAGAGCGGCATACGGGCATACACAGACGAAGCGAATACACAAATCTAGGGGCTCTCGAAAACTGCTTCATTTTCAGTACAGTGGTGTCGGCCAGAGAAAAAAGAAAAGACGCACACACAGTTCCTTCTCGCTCACTGTGCCACGCAAAAAAATGTAAAAAAAACGTGGTGCCACGAGGCAAGACCAAAAACGCGAGGAACCCCCGGAGATCGCAGTCATGACCCTTAGGGTAAGTACAACGAATTCTGAGGCAGTCGTGTGTAAAGTCCTGTTCCAAATTCTCCCGCTCACCCCTACTGCGCGCGACAAGCCAACGATGACGGAGCATGCTGCTTTCAATTCAGTCCAGGAGGTCTTGAGCTCCGCCGTGTTGTGTTCGGGCCGTTGTCCAGGAGAACCGCCCTCACTTCTTGTGGACCATGATCTGCGCGAAGCGGCGCTGCATGACGAAGAACCCGAAGGCGATGACCAGTCCGATGGCGACCACGATGCTCACGGCGATGCACATGTAGTAGCCGTGCTGGGACAGGATCGGGCGTACCTTGGCCGGCTGCAGCTGTGCCGAGCTCGACTGGGCCCAGCGGTCGACGGAGTCCCGCGACACAGCCGGGGCGGGGAACGGGCCCGGCATGGGGGCGGACGGCAGCGGCTGGACACCGGCGCCGTAAGGACCCGGGGCAACGCCGGGAGAGACTGAGTAGGCGGGGGCGTAGCCGGGAACACCTCCTGGTCCCATGTGCGCCGAGTACGGAGGTGGCGGCGCCCTGGTCCTTGAGGAAGACGAGGAGCCGTGAGGCAGAAGGGCCAGGGTGGACGACGCCATGGCTGCCCAGGCTTTGGCCGCGGTGGCTGTGAAGGACGCCTCTCCTCGTGGACTTCTTTGTCTTTCGCGACGTGTTCGCGCGATGATGGCACGAGCAACCCCGCGCGCTGATGCCGATGTGACCACCGTCCGTGCCTCCTGTATAGAACAAAAAAAACGTGATTTAAGTTCAGTTGTTTATGTTTGGATGCTGATGTTTTTACGGGCACAAGTGAAAATTTTGAGAAAATGTTGAACGCAGTCTTCCGCCGGCCCGCGTTTTGTACGAGAGCGCGGAGCCGGCGCTGCGAAGCTGTTTGCTGGCCTTCTCAATGGTGGGACAGCATCAACGACTATCGGATTTCGAGGTAGAATAAATCTATGGAAGGAGTCACACTCTGGTTAGCGGCACTTCTCAAAGAGAAAATAAAAAAAAACATACGAGTGCACTTAAGACTGCTTTCGTGCTGAGAATGCGAAAGCGTCTCTCTCTCCGAGTGGGCTTCTAGTTGACTACACTTGTTTTGTAGCTAGTATGAGTAAGTAACTGGTACTAATGTCTCAAAGGCCTTTAGCGTGGAGGCCTTGATAGTTGAGGTCTTTACGTGGAAGGCCTTTAGGTCAAATACAATTAGGGTGAACGCATTTATGTCAAAGGCGTTTACCCTAAAAGTCTTCATCCTAAAGGCCCTTAACCTTAATACCTTCAACCGATAGGCCTTTGACCTAGAGGTCATTGGGTGCCTGTGTATGCGTTGCGTCGTCTTTTGACTTTCTTGTGGCTGCCATGGCCGCTGTGTTGATGACGTCATTGGACTTTTAGGACTGTTTCGTCTGGAAAACAACGCCGGGTTTCGTTGGCAATGGGCCATGTAATGCTTTCGCATTAACAAGTTTCTTATTCACCTGCGAGTTTCCACGCATTCACCACTGTGATCGCTGACGCAAAGCCCGCTCACTCCAAGGGAAGCGCCCACGGTGTTTGCGCAGTGGCTGACGCGTTGTGCTGCTGAGCCCTTGGTTGCCAAGTCGACAGCTGGTGGGAGTAGCTTTGTTGGATTCGACCTCTCATCCCCAGTACGTCATCGGGATGAAGCTACCTGCTGGAAAGCTTATCAAAGTTGCCGGTATACCGCCAGCTTTGCCTATTGCGAACAATATTGAAGAATTCATAAAAAATGGTTATGGGAATATTCTGCAGTGGATTAGAATGTACTTCCTATTTTCTTCACGTTGTAATCCTACGTGGTGATTGCACTGATTTTTCATGTATATGCGTTGTTTTTGATGGTCTTAATATCTTTTATGCATTGTTCCTGCGAATTGTATTATCGTTGGTTTGAAACGTAGCTGCTGTTGTGAGTGTTTTCAAATTATCTGAACCTTTTAATACCGCCCTGTAGAGCTTTATTGGTGACCCTAAAATCTTTATTGCATACCGCAATGGTATTTCCTTTAGCCTGTATCAATGCTGCAGTGTTTTATCTACGCGCGTTAATTGTCGCTGAAAAATCATGTCCTGCATTGTTCCTAAGTATCGGTTTGTAATCGCTGACTCCCCTCTCTAATTCATTCTGTATGGACCATGAGGGAACTTGAAATAAATAAAAAAATTGGCTGTGGTTTAGCTCTGGTTAAACCTCGAGTGACGTGAGAGCTACATCTGGCCGAGTGGAACTCGCTCCGTCGAATTGCAAAGTCAGTCTTCCGCCGCTCCGTGTCGCTGGGCGTTCCTTCTTCAACTTCGTCCCTGGACGTGGATTCACTCCTCACCCTCTCCACTCCCCCCCCCCCCACTCGACACGGCACATGCGCACAGCTGTTGCATCTCGGTTTCGCCGACGCGCCGCGCCGCCGGCAGCAGCAGGTGCTCCGCACCACGTGCCCAACCACGGTACCAAGGCCACGGCGCCGCCACGGAGCTCAAGGGGTGCCACGCCGAAGGCTCGAAGAGCTGGCGTAGTGTAGCTCTCGCTACAATAAATAAATCTGCAGGCGCAGGAGAACAATGGCACAAGGGGCCGACGCTTCAACGAAAGCTAGTTACAGGAGCCATTGTTTCCAGGAGCCCCCAATATGGTCATCCATCCACCCTCAGCAGGAAGTATAGATAAACGGGATAATAATAAACTTCGATCTTCACAGACCTCGGTGTTGACGGAACCTAAAAAATTTGGCGGCGAACGCCCGCGTGGTTTTTTGCGCCATCGACAACTACAACCAGCCAACCAGGTGAGCCACCATTCCTACGCGCTGTGTCGTCCCTCCGCAGCTTATATCGTCTACAGGCGGGAATGGCAATCAATTAACTTGACAACTATCAAACAGTACGACTATACCGTTTTCATGAATGGCTCAGCAATGAAAGAATCGTTGTAAAAGGCGTTTAATTATGGAAGAATAGTTCTTTAAGTACGCCTTTTGACTTCTACTTTTGGCGCGTTAAATTGTGAAACAGAGTGTTTGGGGCAGCTCTCTCGTAATAGTGCATTCGCTGTTACGATAGTGATTTTAACAGACTCTCTTTACACAAAATTATGTACTTGCTTGCTATGCTAGAATGAAGCCTCTGTATTAAAACATAGCGAGGAAATAACTTATTTTGTTCCTGACGCTGTTGAGCAAAGCAGTTTACGTAAGTTAACAGTTCATTACGGTTAAGAGGTAATATGCACCATAATTAAGTTGAGATATATTAGTGTTTAAACAAACTGAGCCAGATCAGTGCACTGTCACGAAACGTCGTAGCTCAAAGGCGCTGTGATACGGCAAGAAAAAAATTTCTAAGCCAGCTCTATTAATATATGCTCAATATATTCCCTGCCATTCACTTCAGGGCTGCCCAGTTGCCATGTCAGATTAGGTGCTGGTATTCTAACGGTATCTTTGGCCCTCCGCTTCGAACCAGGGGAACGTTCAGCCGGAAACTGCTCAACAGATTTTCAGATCGATGGAAGCATTGGAAAAGTCCATTGATGTACGCTTCCACACCAACCCTGCCTTTTGCGCGCATAACATCGCGGCTCAAAAGCTCAGGAGGCCTTACGTGACGGCTCCTGGTAGGCTTGATTGGCCAGGACTGGGTCCCGCTAGTCACGTGCGGCCGACTTCATCGTCGCGTGAGATAATCAGGAAAGAATAGAAGTCAGGTAGCGAGTCTTTGCATCACAGAAAGTGGCCGGCGTAAGCCACGCTCTTCCTCATTATGCTCGCCGGTACTAGCGCTGTATTTTGTGTCAGCTTTAGTAAAGTGAAGTCAGTTTGGCTATGAGCGGGGTCTTTCGTCTTGAGGAAGTACGGAAGAAAATCGCTCACGCGCGAGAAAAAATGTTTATGCTTCTCGACAAGCCTAGGTGGGTATTTTGGGTTTCAAGAGTGCTTGGCTTACGAAGGCCGGCCACGGGTCGTCACATTCCTTCCTTAATTTTTCCTCCTCATAAGCCATAGTGTTGGGCGCGCTCTGATTTTCATGAAATAGCATCTCGCAGTCCTCAGAGGTGCTCAGAGGTAATAGCGTCGGTGACCGTCAACGACTACCTGGTCCTAATGGCAGAGTCCCGTGCCTACCACCTAGGTGCAGTGTGAAATTTCTGATTTTACAGGAGTGAACTCCTTCAAGTTCAAGTTCAAGATAACTCTAATGCCGTCGATGTAGACGCCCCGCCGCTCCCTGGGTCAGACCCTAGGGTTCCTCCAAGGGAGAAGTGAGCCCCGCAGTGGGACGCCTTTCGCAAACGTCTCGTGCCAGACGGACTGCTCGAGCTTGCTTCTCCGGAGCCCGGAGGAGAGCATCCCAGGTTTCTTTCTCTTGATTGTAAAACATTTTATTCGCCGGGAAGAGCTTGGCAAGAAGTCGCGTTAAGTGGTCGAGAGTACATAGCCCTCGACGACTTTGTCAGCCCACTCCACCGCCAAAACTTGCGTTCTGGGGTCAGAGCTAGCCAGCACGGTCTCCCACCGCTCGAGAGAAGGAGCTGTAACTAGATCACCCGGAGGTGGCTCTATTTTGCAGTCCCACAGGATGTGATCGTAGGTAGCACGTTGGCCACAGTGTTTGCAGTTTGGGTTGTAAAGATCTGGATAAATGTGCGCGAGGAGTGATGGGGTGCGTATCGATCTCGTCTGTAGACGACGCCACGTAACCTCTTGTTCTTTAGTAAGGCTTTTGTCTGGAGGGGGGAAAATTCTCCTCTCTAGTTTAAAATGATTGGTGAGATCATGATATGTGATCATTGAGTCCTTCGTGAAATTCAGGGAGCCAGACTCATCCACTGCCCGGTCGACGAAACCTCGGGCTTTATTGTGGGCTGCCTCGTTCCCCGGATTCCCCGAATGGGCTGGGACCCATATCAATTCGGAATAATTTGGTGAGAATTTGGTTGCGTTAAGGATTCTAAGGGAGGTGTTTGTAATTCGCCCTTTAGCGAAATTATTGATACCCATTTTGGAATCGCTGAGGATGATGCTCCCTTGGGTATGTGCTAGGGCGAGGGCTATAGCCGCCTCTTCTGCCGTTTCAGAGGATTTCGTTTTGATTGTCGCCGAGACGATGTGGTCACCATTCTCGTTCACAACCACAACTGCAAAGGCATTGGTATTTTTGTATTCTGCCGCATCTACATAAAGTGTTGCAGCACACTGTCTGTATTTCTTATACAAGGCTTTGGCTCGTGCTTGTCTTCTACCCTCATGGTGTAAGGGGTGCATGTTTTTGGGGAGTGGTTTGATTAGTAGGGCCGTCCTATAGGCGCGGGGTAAGTCTACTTTAGCATCGTTATTCGTAGGTTGAAAGTTAATTCCGAGCCTGGTAAGAATACTCCTGCCAGTTCTGGAATTGGCTAATCGCGCTGTTTGAGCCATTAAATGGGCTTCTTTCAGTTCATTGTAGGTGTTATGTATTCCTAACCTCATAAGCCTTTCGGTTGAGGCATTTAGTGGGAGTCCTAACGCAGCCTTATAGGCCTGCCGTATCATGCTATCCAATTTGTCCTTTTCTGCTTTCGAAAATTTCAGATAAGGGGTGGCATAGAGTATCCTGCTCAGCGCAAAGGCCTGCACTAGGCGGCATAAATCTCTTTCCCTCACCCCTTGTCTGCGGTTAGCTATGCGGCGGAGTAATCGCGCCGTCGCTTCTACCGTGCGTTTTAGCTTAGTGAGTGTGTCAGTATTTTTTCCATTTGTTTGTAAATACAACCCCAGTATTCTCATGGTCTGTACCTCTTTGACAGATCGTCCATTAACATAGACGTTTATTTGCGGGGGGGATGTCGTGGTACGCCTACCGCTTTGTTTACGACGGATCACGAAGAGTTCAGATTTTTGCTCAGAACAAGTGAGGCCAGAATCCCATGCGCATGCCTCGATGATGTCCACTGCTGCTTGGAGTGTGTCTTCTATGTAGCCTTCGCATCCTTTGGTTACCCAAAGTGTGATGTCATCTGCATAGAACGTGTGATGTAGGTCTGGTATTTGTGCCAGTTTGGGGGGAATTTTGATGAGGGAGAGGTTAAAAAGGAAAGGGGACAGGACGGAGCCCTGTGGCGTTCCTTTACATCCTAGTTTGATTGGGGCAGACTCTATTGTTCCGACCGTTATCACTGCTGTTCTGTTAGTGAGGAAGGATCGGATGTAGTTGTACGTCCTTTCTCCGGGGTTGATTTCTGACAAGTTTGTCAAGATGGCTTTGTGGGTGACGTTGTCGAAAGCTTTAACAAGGTCTAAACCCAATATTGCTTTCGTTCCTGTTCCCTCGTCAGCTTCAATTATGTCCTTGTTAAGCTGCAAGAGAATGTCCTGGGTAGATAGTTGGGCCCTGAATCCTAACATTGTTTCAGGTAGGAGGTTCATGTCCTCCGCATAGTTTTGGAGCCTATTGAGGATGACATGCTCCATGAGTTTGCCTAGGCATGAAGTTAATGAAATTGGCCGTAGATTCTCAGTGCTGAGTTTCTTACCCGCTTTAGGAATAAAAGTGATTTTCGCGTGTTTCCACTCTGGTGGTATGTTGCCTGCATGCCAGTATTTGTTCATAAGGTCTGTAACCGCCGCGATCGACGTTGCGTCTAAGTTCCTGAGAGTCTTATTTGTAACTTTGTCTGGTCCTGCCGCAGATGTTGTCCGCAGTTTTCCAATTGCGTACCAGACCTCTGCGTCTGTGATGTCTGCGTCTAAATTTGGATTAGGAGTCCCCCGGTAGTCTGGTTGTGTGGTACTATCATCCGTGTTTAGATAACGTTCTGCTAGCTCTTTGATTAGGTCTTCAGTTGTACCCTCATATTTATGTATGAGTCTGTACAGTTGACTTTGTTGCACGGGACGTGTTTGTTCTGGATCGAGCAGGTGTCTTAGAAGATGCCATGTCTTCTTATTTCCGAGCTGTCCATTGACGCTTTCACATATTTGGTTCCATTGTTGTGTTTGGAGAGTAAGTGTATGTTCCTCGATTCGCCTCTCGATTTCAGCAATCTTTTTGCGTAGTCGCTTGTTGTGTTTTTGCTGCTTCCAGCGTTTTTGGAGGCCTTTTTGTGCCTGCCACAGGTGTAACAGTTTTGAGTCTGCAATCTGCTCCTCCTTCTCAACTGGCACCACAACGCTAGTGGAGCTGACATCCTCATTCAGGGCGATAACCCAGTCGCTAAGGTTAGAGATCTCCTTTGGAGCTGTTTTGTCGCGAAGTTGCCTGAACTTGTCCCAATCCGTGGTTCGTACTTCTTTTGCTTTGTTTTTAAGTTTTGTCGTGGGGAACGTGATGCTAAGGATGAAGTGATCACTGCCAAGGTTTTGCCCGGTGTTGACCCACTTTGCGTCCTTGACGTTTTTAGAGAGGGATAAGTCTGGAGATGTGTCTACACATACACTGTTACCCATGCGTGTGTGGTCGCTCGGGTTGTTTAGCGTTGTGAGCCCTAGTGACTGTATGATTTGCCAGAGCAGGTTCCCTTTCGGAGTTGCTTTGGTATATCCCCATGCTGGGTGTTGAGCGTTGAAGTCTCCCACAATTAATAGTTGAGCCCTAGCAGCCAGCTTTACTGTGTTTATCAACAAGTGTGGGAGTCCATTGCCTTTGTTTCTGGGAGGGTTGTATACATTAGGGATGAAGAGATTTGAGCCTCCTTTTTGCCTTGGTACTATTTCAAGTAGGGTGTAATCTTCTTCCGAATCATTTATAAAATGTTGAATTGCGGTGATATTTCTATGCACCAGAGTGGCTGTGAAGGAGCCGGCTGCGTTACTAGTATCATAATGAGGTGGCAGATATGCTTTAAAGCCTGGCAGTGTAGCCCTGCCGCTAGCTTCTTGCAATGCAATCACGTCTGGGGTTGGAACAGACGGTGCTTGTTGGATGTGGAGCTGCAAGTGGGCCCGCTTGCGGCGGAAGCCTCTGCAGTTCCATTGCCAAATTTCAAATTTTTGGCGTGGTGCCATGTTGGGTTATAGATGGTTGTGGCGTCGTGGACAGATCCACGGTGGGGGGTAGGCGGGCCTCGATAGTTGTAAGCCTATCCATTATTTGCTGCATGCAGGTGGCTATTTGGGATACCTGTCCCTCTAGTGTTGCAAAGCGAATATCTATCTCTGCAAATTTGGTAGTAACGAGGCCTTGGAAGGTAGCTTGTTCTGTTGATATAGCGCTAGTTCTCTCTGACAGAGTATTGATGTCTGCCCTGAGTTTGGTAGGCGCTTTCGACGGCTGCGGGGTGTCGGCTTCCGAAGCCTCGGCCTTTCTTTTGGATTCCTCGCCTTCTTTTGTAGGATGCGGTCTTTTAGTTGCTATTCTGGCGTCTGTGTCCGTCGCGTTATGGGCTGAAGACTGGGACGCGTTGGAGGGAGTGTGGCAAATAGCGTCTGTTTCCATCGCATTATTGGTCGAATCCTGGGACGCGGTGGGTGGCATTCTAGCCGCAGTGGCATTCTGTACCTGATGCGCTTGTAACAGGCGTTTAATGTCAGCCAACTCTTTTTTAAGGCTGGCAATTTCTCTGTCTCGGGATTGTAGTTGGATCTGAAACTCCTTCTCTCGAGCGTCAATAGATTGGGAGGCCTCTGCTGGCCAGCTCACCTTTTTATTGGAGCGGCTATCGCTGCGTCCGCGGCTTGAGCTCCTCTTGTCTTTCCCTGCAGGGTTCCCCAGGGGCGGGAAGGAGCTGGAGTTGTTCCGGCTGTGGCTTCCTCCTTTTCCGGTAGCACCGTGTTCCTTCTTCCTGGGCCTAGACTGGTGTCCGTGTAGTGATGAGTCGTTGTCCCCTTGCTTGGGTGTCTGGTTGCCATGGGGCGTTCCTTGTTTGTTCTTGTTGATCAGCCGGAATTTGCAGTTCCGGCTGCCTGTGTTGTGGCCCCCGTTGCAGACGATGCATACGGGTTGGCAGGTTGGCTGTTCTCCCTCAGGTGGAGGCGAGTGATTTTCTCCGCAGCGGCGGCAAAGGTTCGTTGTAGGTTTGTAGCAGACATCGGCCCGGTGTCCTACTCTCCTGCAGTTGTAGCATACCTCATGTTGCTCCCTGAAGGGGTGGACCCGAAAGACGCCGCACTGATAGATTACTTGGCTGGGTAGCTTCTTTCCAAAAAAGGTGATTTGTATTGTTCTGGATTTCCCGATCCTTCGGGCATCCACAACTTCTATTCCTTCGTTTCGGTTTCCGAAGCCTTGGCGAACCGCTTCGGGCGAGTCTCCCGCGTAGGCGTTGTAAATGACCCCTTTTACCGAGTCTTCGGGCGCCGCCACGTACGACGTTACGTTGTAGGTTTGATCTTGGAGGTTCAGTTTTTCAATATTGGCGTATGCAGTCGCCCGTTGACGATCGGGCGTGCATAGCGTAAAGGTGTTGTTGGCCGTATTGACTCTGATAATGTCTTCATTCTTCACCGTATCATACGGCAGCCTGGCCACCTCGCAGGCGCAGAAGAGTAGTAGTCCGGGCGCAAAGTCCCTCAGATTCCAACCTTGTGGTCGGCAGACGATTTTGTAGTCGTCGGTCGGTAAGCGCGGGAGAAGGGCTTTCTTGCTGAGTGCAAGTAGCTTCTTCCCGTTCTTTCGCGATGGAAAATTGGAAGTAGACTTGCCTTGGCCGTGCCCCTGCGCAGGCTCGTCGTCGGTTGATGCGGGCCCTTTATTCTTCAGGCCTCGTTGTCGGTCGCGGTAACGAAGAATGGTTTCCCATTTTCCGGCCTCGAGCTCCGACGGTGATATTTTCTCGCCTTCCACGGCGTACTCCATCTGTGCGGGTCCCTGGGCGCTCAGTTCCCGGCGGAGAGGTGACGAGCTAGGTCGAGCTCGATGGCTAGGCCGGCAGTCAGCCGGCAATATGCCTAGGTGTCCGTAGATTGGCAAAATCCGGCTGCAGCAGGCACTGGACAATGGCCCGGATGTCGTCCAAAATATTCGAGCCCGAAGGCTGACTCTTTCTGCCGAAAAGTGGCTTCGAGGCGGGAGCCCATGCGAGACACGTCAGCACAGCTCCGTGGATTGGATTGGATTCCTTCTTTCTCTTGTAGTGTGCAGTTCACGGTTTTTGAGCACCCCGCTTTTACTCTGCAGAGCCCCCTCGTGTGGAAAAGCCGAAGCTGGAACCAGATTTCACGGCTTATGGGTACGCGCCGCCACTAGCGCGCACCTCTTGGAGTGAAGCACCTCGCTTTGCGAGCAAAAGATGGCGCTCCATGTTTATAATCCTGTTTATATTAATGGTGCTGGGTATCTGACAGATCATGAAAGATATGTAATGAATAAAGCTAGTAGGAATGCAGCTGTCATGAAAAATAGGACACTGTTGAATTACAATAGCTATGAAGTGGTAAGAGGGATATGAAAAGAGGTGATGGTTCCTAGCCAGGCTTTCGGTAATGCGGTCCTGTGCATGAGACCGGATGTTCAAGCAAGGTTAGAAATTAAACAACGTGGCGTAGGGAGGCTAGCTTTGGGCGCACATGGCAATACACCAAATCAGGGAGTACAGGGTGATATGGGATGGGCGTTGTTCGAGAGCAGAGAACCTAGCAGTAAGATAGCATTTGAGCAGCGATTAAGAAAAATGGGGGAACGCAGTGGGCTAGTAAAGTTTAGATACCTGTACATAAGGAATGTTGACACTAAATGGAGAAAGCGAACTAGAAAATTTACAAGCAAATATCTGGACAGCAGTAGGTTGCAAATAAGCAATTATCGGCTAAGAAAAAGGTTAAACAAACAGAGAGAGCTCTGTGGAAAACAGGGACGCTGACGAAATCAGCACTCCGAACATACAGGATTCTTAAGCAAGAAATTGCCAAAGAAAATATCTATGATAATTGTAGGGGAAGCTCTTGGTTGTTTGAGGCCAGGACGGGAGTTTTGCGGACTAAGACGTATAGAGTCGGGTACCACGAGATAGACACGTTGGGCGTTGCGTGCGGAGAGGAGGAGGAGGAAACGGCTGAACACTTGATACTTTTCTGTAAAGGGCTTCACCCTACAGTGGAAAGCAGCGGGGCTGACTTACCCAAGGCATTGGGGTTTAGGGATATTGAAGGGAAAGTAGATTTTAAGAGGTTAGAAGTAACCAAGCGAAGGTTATACGATTGGTGGCTAAAAGCAAGACAGGAGTAAAATTTCACAAGAGATGGCTAGGTGGCTTGAGTCACCGCCCGATTTAAAGTGTTCAGCCGTATCCATCCTATCCATCCATCCTGCGTGCGTATTCCGCGCTGAGCAAAACAGTATCGACCGTATGCTATGGACGATCAGAACGAGAAGGCGTACATTAACGAAATAATTTTTCTTCCGCCGTGATCGAAAACCTGAAGTTTTGGATTAATACGACAATACGACGAAATGATATTCTACTGCGACGTTGTTCATGTTATAAACCTGCGCCTTTTTACGAACAGAATGCAGGAAAAGAAGTCCGGCAAAGGGACGTCTGCATCTTTATGATGCCTGTGAACGAATGTCATACGAGTTCAGCTTAAGTAACTCATCAAGCTAAAGCGGGTGCCAGTGACAGCAAGCGCCGATTTGCACTACGTAGGCAGGAGATAACACCGCACGCAGGCCTCAGCAGTCCTAAGAAAGCTAATTTGCGACAAGGTAAATACGTGATTCAAAATTGCTGCCTTATTTCACCTGATGGAGTTCTTGAATACGGAAGGAATGGTCGTGTCCGAAGCCGTTTGTAACTGCGGCCTGAAAAGGCTGGCAGTGTTGCACTCTTGGCTGAGCTGCATGCCCCCAAAAATCCCAGACCTTACGTCTCCACACGGATCAAATAAATGTACCACGCCTCTACACCCGACGTAGATCTCATACGTACGAGCATAGGCAGCATGCACTGCCGTCACAGCGGCCACCACTTTGGCGTACACTGAGCACGTTGCAAAGCCTCTTGCACGGCCTAGCGCCACCATCTTGCACCGCTAATTATGCGGGACGTACCACAAAAGCTGCACCGTTACTGTAGTACTATTGATTTTTTGTTCATAGTATACTTACGTGACAAATCCACCCCATGACACCCGTGACAACCATTACATCACGTGAGTACCTCCATGACTGCACTTGAAATCAGGCCGGCTGTCAGTGACGAACAACGCTTATTGCCGGTATACAGGAGGGTGGTGTCACCGATCGCGATGCAGGATTGTTGGCATCGTGACGTCAGAGTGGTTTTGCTAAGCTACAAAACTAAAGCGCGTTCCCAAGCACATTCTCTCCGTATTCTGGCTAACCTTGGTGCCAGCACCATGGTAACCTGCCAGGATTCCCGCTCTTTGCCGAGTAGTATTCATTCCCATCGGCGCTCTAAGCCCGCCGCTCGGCATGTGGTCTGCTACTCACCACGTCCCTGTGTACCTCCCATATCTCTCCACGAAGGAAGGAAAGCTCAATAGAGGCCTTCGCTATCCGTGCTGCGTGATAAAACATTCGTTGGAGGCACTTAGATATCTCTTAACTGCGGGAAGGCGGAATCCGTTTGCGACACATTGTACTGATTTGAATTTGCCGCGCTTGATTTCATTTCACGACCGAGAAGAAGAGCAGCTGGCGCGAACGTGGTGGCACGTGACCTAGGTCACGCGATCTAGGTGGCGATGTAACGGACGGACGGCCACCGCGAGTATGAGCCATTAAAGGCTATCAAAATATGTGCCTGAAGTCACGTGTTTTCGCAAGGACATCTGGGAGTGTTTGGCAGACACAGCCCTACTAGCGAGGGGGAGCCCTAACGTCCGACTTAAAAAAATGCGATTTAATGGCATTTCCTAAATTCTTTCCATTTTCAATCCTTCCCCTACTGTCGATGAAGAAAGCCATATAGATGTATCCTCCGAGTGGGACCTCACGCTCCTGAAATTTGCTCATTTATCCGCACCTGACATTAGGTGGCGTTGCAATCTTGTGCCGTCACGGTGCGCCCCCTGCTTCTGCAGCGTCGCGTTCACGTTGGGCCAGTAGACAGCGACGACGCGGACAATAGGCATGCGCGAAGCACGAAGCTTCAGGAACAAAAAGAATAGCTTCTGTGATGACGCATCATTGCAATAATGATAATGCGTGATAGGGTATGACGGGATGTGGCGCCACCTAACGAATATATACGAATATCTCTGGACAAATTTCCGGACAAATTTTTTTCTTATTCATCCTTATAGATGGGGAGCTCACGGTGCTTTTGAAGCTCAAAAATCTCTGCCGAGTTTATAAGAACCGTCATTTTTTGCCATTTAATGCTTCTTTTTTCTTTAAGATTTGCATAAGAGATCCACTACAGGGGCCAAAATCAAAGCATGCATCCCTAAGAATTTTAGCAAAGGTTGTAAACGCAACGTTATTACTGGAAGAACGATTATAAGCAGACATGTGCATAAATTCTTGGTTACACTGCATTAGATGTCGCGTGGAATGTGCCAACCAATTTCTCTTACATTGCGAGCCGTCCTCACGGGCCAGCATATTTCATCTTTCGCGTGTACTTGGCATCGCAAGTCCCTGCGCGCGTGTGCCTCGACCTGCCCAAAAACTTGCAGTGTGCCGTAACGTTGGCCGAGGCAGGAGCATGGCCATTTGAGCCATGGCCTGCTGCCCCGGAGGTACAGCGAGAGATCGTCGGCATCGCGGGAAAGCGGAGCACACGTACCCCTCTGTGCTGTGCAGCAGCTGGCCAGAGCCGTCATACACGAGCAGCTCCAGGACCATCTCCTCGTGTACACCGACGGCTCAGTGGCCCACGACAGCTGCTCCCTTGCAGCGGCGGCTACCATCCCCGCCCTGCGACTGCACAGCCAGCAACACGCAACCTTCCTGGGCTCCTCCACCACGGCGGAGTTGATGGGGATCCGGCTCGGGCTGGACCTGCTGCTCACCCTCGGCCCTCCGCCGCCCAGGAGTGCTTTGCTGTGCGGCTCCCGCGCCGCCCTCAGCCGCCTGAAATCTAACGGCCGCGGTACCCCACTAGTGCGGGAAATTCGCTCGCGCATCGAGCGCCTCGCGCAGAGAGGATGTGCCGTGCGTGCACAGTGGGTGCCCGGTCACTGCGGCATCGCCGGCAACGAAGCAGTTGACGACCTCGCGACCGCTGCACACCAACTACCTGCCAGCGATCTGCCCCTTGCGCTGGAGGACGTGCGTGCGGCCATCCACGACCATCTCCGAAAGCAGCACCCCTACCCACTCATCGCCGGAGGTGAGCGCATCGACAGCATCACCGGCTGCCGCACACTTACGCAGTCGCAACGCGCAATGATCCTCCGCGTGCGCATTGGCTGCGTGTGGCCCGGGGAACGACGGGTGCGTCACGGAATCGCGACGAGTGATGTGTGTGACGGATGCGGTGTAGTGGAAACACTAGAACACCTGCTCCTTCACTGTGCCGCGTTCGCCGATGCTCGTCGCGATATGCTCGCGGCCTATATGGCGCTGGGCATTCTACCAGAATCCTTCAAGACGCTATTGTGGCCGCAGGGCAGTGCGTGCACCCGTGAGCGAACCTTGGTGAGCCTCTGTGCATTCCTCATACAGACGGGCTTGACGTCCCGTTTGTTTTCCGCCAGGTACTTACGCTCAGCGACCGAACGTTCTGCGAGTGCTACCTTGGGCGATTAACAGCTGGACGCCCCACTCCAGGTTTAGTCAGCATAGTGCTGTGCGCGTGTGTTTTTATTGCTTCATCAAGAACTAATCACGCGCGCTACCTGTAAATATTTATTATTGTGTAATTAGTTTTTGTGTACATTACCTCTCCCCCTTATCGTCTCTCCCTGTCCCCTCATCTCTTTCATTGCATTGCTCCCTTCTGCCTGCTATCCTTTATTTCCGCTGCCCCAGCTCAGGTGCTTCAGTATCGATGGCAGATGACAGGCCTAGCATAAATCTTTTCGTTTTTAATATTATTTAAATAAACCACTTACTACTACTTGATTTAGCGTGACTTCAGCTGTAACATAGACAAAAATATCTTCAGTTTGCGCCTAGAAACTTTCTCTCCGCTGCTTCTTATTCTCTTTCTCCCTCTCTTGGTGCTTTCAGTATCGAAGTGCTCGTTGTTTCCTGCGTATACGAGGGAGAGAAATCTCTAGTTTCGTCCCAGGGCTCAGTCTAGTCGCAAGTTCGAGTGGATTGCGGCTGCATCTCAACGAAGTGCTACGGTTGCCCGGCACGTGTGTGGTGTTGGGCCGCCATAAGCGGCAACAGTGTTGGGCGCAGAGCAGCAGGAAGAGCGGAAGGCCCAGCTCTCCCCAGAGTAGAGTACGTGGGCGCGTAAGGATCAGCGTAGAACGGTGAGTGAGAGGCCCGCGCACCGAACCAATATGAGTGTGTATTGCCAGGTTAGACGCTGCAAACCTGACAGCGAGGATGGCTAGGGCGCTTCAATAGGTGGTGACTATAGAGGTCTATAGTATGGAACTAGCACTTGTCCGATGTAAGTAGGCTGGCGACGGGTGAGGTGTGGGAAGGGGAGCTACCCAATGGGCACTAAAACTCCCTTGGACGTCCTAAGGACATTTCGGACGTCCCGTGGACGGCCAGTGAATTTCTTTTGCTCACTGGGTAAGGAAGCGGCGGGAATGACGTATAGCGCGTCTGCCTTCTGTGTTTGCGGTGAATGGTCCGCTAGTCAGTGAGGCTCTAGTCTTCTAGCTAAGAAGATAGTTAAAAGAGTGGTAACGATGTCCGCTACTCTTCCATCATGTCGACGGAAACAAGAAATGACTGCATCTGCAAAGAGACCACCTACACGAGGCCTTCTTAATCTTGCGTAAGTATCTGAGTGAACTTGTCGTGAAATACGAGTTCTGCCCAAATGACGGCGACATGTAACTAGTACAGCAGGAAGTACTGGGATAGCCAAATGGAATGCCTATTAATATACACAACCCTGCTAAGATAAGAAAATGACAAAGGCAGGCCGCTAAAATGCGGAGAGGAAGTCGTGGTGGCCCTCTGCTGTGCCATCCTGCTATATTGTCAAGAGCGCCCTTGCAGAAAAAAAAGGACGAATTAGAGTAAACGCTTCAGCAAACGTTCAAACTTCTACAAAGACAATGTAATTCTATTTCAGAACACAGCTAACTTAAAAACATTGTTGCAGTGTTGTCTGTAGGTCTCATTTTGGATGTAATAACCGCCGTCATGGTACTGGTTAATCCACGCATCATTAAAAGGCCGATGTTACCAGAATATTGTGGCCTGTATATTTCCGCAGAGTATAGGCTAGTTATCATGAGGCTTTAGCAAAATACCTGCCGCCACGGTTAGCAAAACTGGGGAGAGGGTGTATGTGAGAGTGCAACCACTCCTCTCGCTCTAAGGTCAGCATAGTAACTTCACGGACAGAAAAAGTGAAGCCGCGTAGCACCGTTGTTACGAGGCTTCGGAACTGTGAGCCCGAATGAAACTGAATCTTTGCACTAGCGAGAATGTGTTCTTCAATCCTGTAAGCGAAAAACTTGGGAGACTGCTAAGCTCCGCCTTAAGAGTGAAACGCGATAGTGCCCACTATTTATACCATTCACATGACGGCATCCCTCCGCACTGCTCATATCGAGGCCCCAGTGCGCAATGGAAACTTTCGACTCCGCTTCTTCAAGGACGAACAATGACGTCAAACTCAGTCACAGCGCTCCTGGTGGTCTCCGCGAGAAGTGGAAAGCTTCCGCTCTCTCAAGCTGCGCAAGGCCTTCGCCGTTGGCGCTCCAGGTATTTTGCGCGTATTTTCGGGCACTAACGACACGACGGAGCCGCGGCAGCCTTAGTCTTTGGCGACGCCGATGACGGCTTTCCCGCCTCGCGAGCTCCTTAACGCTATCGCGTTAAATGCGTAGCATTTCGCAGAAAGAAATTTTGTAGCAGCATGATTCCACAGATTTCTTGCGCCTTCCACGTCTGGATTGATTTCCAAGGTGCAAAGACTGGTGCACAGATAGCGTCGCGTGTTAATCTACCAACACTTCTCATTACGTTCGCCGCATCTCTACCTCCTTCAGTGGCCCCTTAACTAAGTAGAATGCAGAAGAGCTTCACCCTCTAGGTGCATGTGCTGCCCACTTTGTGGCAGGACACAGACATCTCCGAAAGATAAAGAAATATCTTCCGATCGAATATTGGTTTTGCTGCTGAGATGCGCGAAAAATATTTACTATTGCCATTCTCTCATAACACACTAACCTCCAAACAGGTAACAATGAAGGAAAATACGCACCTAAGAACTTACCAAGCATACCTGCGCATTGACCACACTAGAAATGCGCGCAGACGCATTTTCAATGCAAGGTAATTTGAACAGATATGTTTTCGGAAGACCGACACGTGAGAAGAGCAGTTAAAGAAAAGTCGCCTACTCGCCTGCTTACCCCTTTCTACAGCAAATCTTCAAAATTTGTTTACTGGGTTTTAAACTCCCAAAGCTACTTAGGCTACGAGGGACCGTAGTGAAGGACTCCGGAAATTTCGACCACCTGGGGTTCCTTAACGTGCACTGACATCGCACTGTACACGGGCCTCTAGAATTTCGCCTCCATCAAAAATCGACCGCCGCGGCCGGGATCGAACCCGCGTCTTTCGGGTCAGCAGCTGAGCGCCATCACCACTGAGCCACCGCGGCGGCAGATCTGCAAAATGCTCTAAGATTTCGAGTAATCTTTGCGCTTCAAAAGTGATCCCTGTTTCATGTTGCCATCTAGGGGAAGTAATGTAAATAAGTCCTGCACTGCTGGCATTTTCAATGTTCTAGAGAGAGTTGAGTTTAGTTGTATGCTACAGGGGTGATTAGCCTTGCTTAGTCTGCCGGCATTTTCTCTGTTCTAAGCTAACGTTATGAGTTTATAACAAGCATATTGTTAGCTTGGAGGGACCTGATTACCAAAGCCCACATGTAATCGGTATAGTTAGTAACTTTTTTCTCTCCATCTTTTATAGCAATAATCTCGAGACCGCCAAAGCTGTCTGAATAATTAAATAAAATAAAAAGCAGATTCGCTACCCTTTACAATTCCTTGACTTCCATTAAGTTAGGCTTAGGTGCAGCCCTAGCCTGCACCGCCGAGATAGTGCACGTGAAAGGCAGCATTACGATAAGGACCAAGAGGGAACTGTGTACGGAATAAGAAAAAAAGAGTCAGGGAAGGAGATAAAGGGAGCTGAGCCATAATTTTTTCCCATGCGCTCTTCGCTGTCACAACCTAGCCTAGTATGATTTCGTGGATTTCGGGCCGTTATTCAAGCTTAACGGTTTGCAACGCTCATTGAAGCTCTTTGAGATTCGATTAATTTCACCCTTTAAACTTTTCTTCCAGAGAAAAGTTTAAAGCTGTAGAGAAAAGCTCTGCCGAGAACTTTGGGAAGTTTTCGGCTCCAAGGTTATCTGAGCAACATCTGAGTGGCAGGAAACTTACATTAGTAGAGGTCGGAGGAGAAGAATACGGGGGGGGGGGGGGGACAACCAAGAATTATCGGTTAAGAAGGAGGTTCAAGAAACAGGGAGGGATTTGTGGAAAATAGGGAAGCAGAGGAAACCAGCACTGGGAACGTATAAACAGGAAATTGCCATAGAAAATATCTACGATAATTATAGGGGAAGCTCTTTGTTGTTCCACGTCAGGCCGTGAGTATTGCGGATAAGATGCACCGAGTCAAGTACCAAGAGATAGACATGTTATGGCGTGCGTGTGGATAGGGGAAGAAACGGCTGAACACTTGTTACTTTTCTGCAAATGGCTTCATCCTACAGTTGAAATGAACGGGGTTGAGTTATTCCAAGGATTAGGGTTTAAGGACAGTGGAAGAAAAATGTACTTTTAATGGGTAGAAATAACCGAGCGGAGGTGGTCAAATCAAGGCAAGAGTGAAATTTCCTCCGCACTCTGAATGAGGTCGAGGAATGGCTCGCGATAAAGATGAAGACCCAAGCAGCACAGGTTATCAACCCAAATACTGGAAATGGCTGGTTTTAGCCTCGTCCTTTCTAGGAGCGGCCTTTGCCAATATATACTTCCAATATCGGGACGATTAGTTGCGCTGCTGGGGAGGAGCGTTCCCAGTCTCAAGTTTAAATACACAATGCATTACGAGTCCCGGGCATGTGGCGTGAGCCATCGCCAGACAACACTTAACGATAAACGGGACTCGAAGTGAGCCAGAAGTGACAGTCAGGTTATGACGAACCTAGCTCGTCCAAGTACGCTAAGGGTTTTTAAAATTCGCACGGTTTTAACGTAGTTAAACCGAGCAGACAGAGAACATTTAACGATAAGCTGGACTCGACGTGAGCCAGAAGTGACAGTCAGGTTATGACGAACCTAGCTCGTCCAAGTACGCTAAGGGTTTTTAAAATTCGCACGGTTTTAACGTAGTTAAACCGAGTAGACAGACAACATTTAACGATAAGCTGGACTCGACGTGAGCCAGAAGTGACAGTCAGGTTACGACGAACCTAGCTCGCCCAAGTACGCTAAGGGTTTTTAAAATTCGCACGGTTTTAACGTAGTTAAACCGAGCAGACAGAGAACATTTAACGATAAGCTGGACTCGACGTGAGCCAGAAGTGACAGTCGGGTTATGACGAGGCTATCTCGTCTAAGTACACTAGGGATTTTAAAAATTCGTAGGTTTTAACGTAGTTCAACCGAGTAGACAGAACATTTAACGATAAGCTGGACTCGACGTGAGCCAGAAGTGGCAGTCGGGTTATGGCGAGGCTAGCTCGTCCAAGTACGCTAGGGGTTTTAGAAATTCGTACGGTTTTAACGTAGTTAAACCGAGTAGGCCTGCGAAAGCTTTCATTTAGCCTGGTTGGCTCACTGCTGAGTCCTCGGCACGTCTGTCAACGATATTAAACTCAATTTAAGTTGATATGATCTGTTCGCTCATAGATGGAAGTTGATGAAGACGACGATGTGCAATGCACAGCGCGAGAGTGTGTTGCAGTTTAACGCGAGGCGTGTTAAGGTGCATCGATGGCACGGTGCTCTCGTGCAGTGGCCAGCGAAATTGATCTGTTCGCGCCACCGCGGGCTCGAAACCCAGTCGTGGCAATATTTATATTATTTCTGCGCCCTCAAGGTCAGGGACGCCAGAAGAGTCTTGGTTGGGTTTGACCCCGTTAAATAGTGTTGTCGCACTACAATGCTGAAGCGCATTCACAGAAGAAGAGCGAGCAGAGGAGACAGAATAGTTATTCACGCTCGAGTAAACCCTGTAGATGCTCTTCCGCTATGAGGACCAGGGATAACTGGCAGATGTGAACCGCCTCGGCCAGCCATGTCCGTCGGTGGCGAGGAGTGGGGTGTGGGGAAAGGGGATGGTTGTGGATTAGGGAAGAGGAGGTGGTCCACGTTCGTGTAAAGAGGGTATACGAGGGAGTAAACAGAGAGCGAAGAAAGGCTTCCTAAAAGTCCCTCCCCCTCAGTGTTAGTCTGTCTCCGCGCTTCCCCATTTATTAAAACACGTCCGGCCACCGTTTATCCCTTAAAACGGGAGGAGAACTCGCGGCGCTCCCGAAACAGCCTCCCCTTCTTCCCGTCGGCACAAACAACGCCACGTAGCAGGGCTGATAATAAACCTGCGTTTAACTCCAGCCGCGCACCGCTTTCAGCGAGCGACCGACCTCCTTCGTTGTTGCAAGCCTGTCCTCTTTGGTGAGTGCCTCGGCATTCAAGCCGGGGCGGGGCCTTCATTCGTTGGGCAGAGCCCTTTTCTTCCCTTTACTGGCCCTCGCAGTTAATTGACCGCGCTTAGCGGCAAAGACTCCGGCAGGACGCGGCGCCGCCAAACCCCCTGGTTATGGAGCGACGGCCACTCAAGGCACGACGGCGCCGGGAGCGGTAAAGGAGAAGGAGCAGTAGCTCCAGCAAGAAGAGGCTTCTCCGGCAAGCAAGAAAGAAAAAAAAGCAGGGGATATATGCTTGGGGTCTGTGCGGGCCGATGTAGCCTAGATTACGTGCCAGCAACAAGTCTGCGGCCCGAAGGGGGCCACTAGGCCGCCCTTTGCTCAACGCCCCCCTTCCTCCACAT